>NC_058130.1:111955351-112021809 GCF_016433145.1 Gracilinanus agilis | reverse complement strand
CCCCCCCCCCCGGCCACATCCTGGGGTTCTGCCCAGACTGGCAGGTAGGGAGGTAGAGCCAGATATGACTAGATTGCCATAGTTGCCCTGGCCTAGCCCTTACCCTTCTTCTGCTTTGGAACCAATATACAATTATGATTAGGAGACAAAAAGTAAAGATTAAAAAAAAAAAAAAACAAGTCAGGCTAGACTAAACTTTCTTCTTCTTTTCTTAAACAAAAAACTAGATAAGAGGAATGCTATAGATATTTTTATCTAGATTTTAATTCTTTAGCCAAGTGTTTTATAAAGTTTTATGTTATTCTTGTGGAAAAGATAGAGATAAGTAGGCTCAAATAGAAATGGATCCCTTAAAGACCTTATATTGACTTAGAAACCACAAATTAACATTATCTCTGTTGCATTGTATTTTATATTTATTTTGTTAAATACTTCCCAATTATATTTTAATCTGGTGACTCATATACATAAGCATGTTTGACTATGGGCTAGACCATAGTATAATTAGATAGATTTAGAATAGTTGACCAGCCAGATGCAAGGAACAGTTTTTAATGGTATGATGTCAACATATCAACTTCAAAGGAAGCCTTCAGTAGTATGCCCTAGGAATCTGTGTTTGCCCAGATGCTGTTTAACAAAATGTTAAGCAATATCACAGCTCCTTACCAGGTTTTCAGAGGCCATGAGCCTAGTAAGGATAGCCAACATGCTGGATGACAGAGTGAAAATACAAAAAAGACTTGATAAACTAGAACACTGGATGAAGTATAATAAAATGAAACATAATAAAGACAAATGCAAAGTCTTAAACTTAGGTTCAAGAAATTAACTTCACAAAAGCAAGATGGGGAGACAGAGTTAGCAGGATGTTTGAAAAAAGTCTAGGGTTTTAATGGATTTTAGGATCACTTTAAATCTGTAATACTATGGCACCCAAAAAAGCTAATGCAATCTACATGAAAAGAGACATAGCTCTCAGGAATCAGGAAAAAAGAACTTTGTTGTATTATGCCTATGTGAGTCCACATCTATAGTATGACATTCAGTTCTAAGTACCACATTTTAGGAAAGACATTGGTAAGGTGGGAAACATACAGAGGAGAGCAACTAGGTAAGTGACAGCCTTGGAATACACACCACTTGAAGAAGCCATGTTTAACCCAAATAAGTAAAGATTCAGGTTATGCCTGGGTGCTATCTTTATGTATTTCAAATGAGATAATATGTGAAAACTCCATTGTAAATCTTAAGGCACTATGTAAATTCTCCTTATTAATATTATTATTACCTGAAAGCCTGTCATGAAAAGAGAGTTAAAATTGTTATATGCAATCCAGTGAGAAGAACTTGAAAGACTGGGTAGAAATTGTGAAGTGGAGAATTTAAGTTTGATCTCAGGAAAAACTTCCGAACAATTAGAGCTATCTAGAAAGGGATGGGTTACCCAAAAATATAGTGGGTTCCTCATCACTGAAGGACTTCAATAAATGTTTGCTAACCATTCATCAGGTATGTTGCAGTGGAGACTCATCTTTGGATATAGGTTTGCCTGGATGAATGCTGAGGTCCCTTACTACTCTGAAATTTTATGATTTTTTAAATTACCTACATCATCTAGTTCTCTGGGACACAATTCCTCAACTATAAAAATAGGAGAAAGATTAGACTATATGATTTCTGAGGTTACCTCCAGCTCTAAAACAATTATCTAAATATATACTCATTAAATCTTTCAGGGCAACAAAATGCTGATCAAAGAATTATTATTATTAGTGTAAAGGGGGGACTGGCCAATAAGGATTCAGTCACTACATTATTCATAAAGCTACTCAGCAAGTCAGTAAAAAGGCCTATAGAGGACTCAGTCCATTTACCAGATGCCTTTCTTACCATTAAACATTTTCCCATTAATTGCTATTGAAGTCAAAGCAATTCTGATTGTGCCATAGTTTTGAAATCATGTGGTTTGTTACTGAATATCTGCTATGGATTTATTTAAGGATACTTTACTTATATTGAGGTGCTTTTCATGTATGTATTTTATCTTAAGGAGGGCATAAGCAAGGTCATAAAACAAAGTAGGTATACATGAAATGAAAAAGATACTGTCAAAAGAAGTTTTTAAAACATGTAACCAATTTTAAATGACTTTAATTTTAAACTAAACAATAGTAATTTCTGAAGATGGCCCAAAACAAAATAATAATAATGCTAATTTTTGCCTTATTTTTCTTTCAAAAACCTTTTTAAAAGCACCATTACATATAGGTTAAAACTAATAGAATAAAACAAGTTTTCAACTATGTGGCTCAAAAGGGAGCTAATACTTTTCTCAAAACGATCTAGAACAACTTTCAACATTTATTTACTCCAAAAAATGGGTAAAAAAACAATCTCTTTGGCAGCATAGACAAAAACAACCTGATGGTTTGGAGAGTTATTCCAATTTGCTAATGAATAAGCCAGTTGGGCTTTATAGTCCAAGCCAAACAAGTTACTTGAGAGATCCAGAAATAAGTTATTGGTTTAGTTTAGAACAGACCTGGGCAAAAAATAGCAAGCCAGCTTGTGGTTGCTGTTGATTGTGCCCTCTCTTTGGCAAGCGTGTGTCAGATGCAGTATAAAATCCTTCCTTTCAGGAGTGTGTATACACTCCATCTTTATTTATCTATGATGGTCCTACAAGTGGCTCTGTTTCTGTAATTATCTCTGTTTTTGGTTCAGGAGATTTCAAGTGCATATAACAGGCATCTAGTGGGAGAGTTTGTTCCCTGAATCATATGACACCTACCCTTTACATTGACTGCTGACAAAAATATGATTGATTTGAGTGTAATCCTACTGATATGAATTCTGAATTCTGAATATCTGGCTTAATTTTAAGTCCTTTGCAATTTATTCTATTTCTGATTTATATCTGTTTTCTAGTTCTAGTTGTTAACCTAGTCATATTTCCTCATTCCCTAGGTCAGGTTATGTCAAGGTTTACTATTACACAAGTCCTTGGACTCGACCCTGGGCAGGGGAATTCAGTCTATTTATGACATCAGTGCTGATATTTGCAACATCCTAGGCCATCTTCTGTCTCTTTGAGTATTCGTTTAAATACCTTCTGATAAAGTGGGGCCTGAGAAAGGTCCCTAAGATATATGATGTCCTAAAACAGGTTACCCTCAATATTCCTCTATTCTAGTATTGTTTAAAGGTGATATCAAAACCTGGAACATCTGTTGTTGATGCTTAGTAGGCACTTGTAAATAGACTAAAGAGTCTAGCTTTGGCGGTTAATTGGGTAGGAATTCATAATGTCCACTACTAATTTATGATCCCTGCCTTGCAATGTCTCATTCCATCATCCCACATGTACATATTGCTCTAGCTCACCCTAAGAAATTGCTGATTTAGAATTATATTAAATTTTAATTTATTATATTTTAAACACTATCGATTGTACCTTTTTTCATGTTTCAATTCATGTTTATCCAGTTTGCTTCATAACCTTGGTCATGCTGTACTTCAGATAAAACACATGCCTGAAAAGCCCCTTGATATATGGCAAGCTCTGCTAAATAAAACTAGAGCAAATATCCAATAACAAACAACATGATTTCAAAACCATGGTTTGATCAGAAATGCCATACTTCCATGGCAATGAATGGGAGGGAAGCATCTGGGCAAATGGACCAAGTCCTCCACTGGCTCTTCTACTGATGTGCTGAGTGAGAGTCACCCTGTTTGTCTGTGTCCCCACAGATCTAATGGGCATCTGCCTCTGAGAGATACCGTATGGCTCAATCAACTAAAAGGCAGCATAGTTGTGGTTAGTGCCCAGTCAACTGAGCCAGAAGTCAAAAGAGCTGGCCTCTGTTCCCTGATCTGCCTCTCTGTGACAGGAGAGGGTCAAATCTTTGCTCTTCTTCAATGGAAAACATCATACTCTTGCTATGTTCTATAGGAGTGCAGCCAAATTACATACGGGAACAAAATGTTCAAGGTTTCTGGTTTCCCAAAGTTCTTCTATATAACTTGGAAGGTTATCTTTCCAAAAGGAAATCCTAATTGCACAATTGCTTAATGTCAAAATGGTCCTACACAAAGAGAATAAATACGGAGAGAGTTTTGGTGCTTGTGCATTTTGATTGTGGCCATATAGACTGCTGACCACAAATAAATATAACTGATGGATGAACTATTATTATGTGGTGGTGGCATCTCCTATTTGTTCAGAGGGATTTGCTGTGCAAAATGTCAAAGTGTTCACATTTCCTTTAAGGCAAAGCTAACCACATTACATACAGTATCAACCTTTGCACACACACTTTAACCCACAACTAGTAATACTAATCATGTCGTATTCAAAGGTGAAGG
This sequence comes from Gracilinanus agilis, assembly GCF_016433145.1. Taxonomy (NCBI): domain Eukaryota; kingdom Metazoa; phylum Chordata; class Mammalia; order Didelphimorphia; family Didelphidae; genus Gracilinanus; species Gracilinanus agilis. The sequence continues at coordinate 112,017,438 of NC_058130.1, read as the reverse complement.
AAGATGATGCTCTCTAGCAAGGTGAGGGAATGCAGTGTTCTGATTAATCCAATATTCTGGCTATGTTTGAAAATCACCCCGTGTAGCATATCTAGATGACCAATTGTCATCTATGATCAAATATATTTTGACATTGGGGCAGCTGGGTAGCTCAGTGGAGTGAGAGCCAGGCCTAGAGACAGGAGGTCCTAGGTTCAAACCCAGCCTCAGCCACTTCCCAGCTGTGTGACCCTGGGCAAGTCACTTGACCCCCATTGCTCACCCTTACCAATCTTCCACCTATGAGACAATACACTGAAGTACAAGGGTTTTAAAAAAATATTTTAAAAAAAATGAAAAGAACAAATATATTTTGACATTAAAACTACTCTGATCAAAATGATATTTCTTTGATATTTGAGAATATACTTTAAAGTCTATCTTAGGCTTATCCTTACTTCTTCTTTTTTTTTTTTTTTTTTAATTTTAAAACCTTAACTTCTGTCTGAGGCCGGATTTGAACCTAGGACCTCCTGTCTCTAGGCCTGGCTCTCAATCCACTGAGCTACCCAGCTGCCCACTTACTTCTTTTTTTTTTTTTAACCATTTAATAATATTCATTTTTAACATGGTTACATGATTCATGCTCCTACTTTCCCCTTCACCTCCCCCCCCCTTATCCTTACTTCTACATTTCAATGAATACACCCATGTGAGTGTTCTGGCCACCTCTGCTTTCCACCTATGTGGATCTTGTTCTTGTCTTCCTGTAACTCTTCCATAGAGGATTGACCTGATGATCAGGATATCTTCCTCTAATATTCTGGGGATCAATATCAATGCATTTCTTGTCAGATCTATTAGACACTTGGTTATCTCATTGTACATCAGGATCCATTGATGGCAGAATCCTGACGTCCCAAGAACTGCTCTAAGCTGCTTGTTGGTCTCATTTTTGCTATGTGACTAGTCCTACCTTTTTTTTTTTCGGGTCACATATTCCTTGATTAAGTGTTCTGTACCACTATTCAGTCAACCCAATCCAGTTCAACTGAATATGAAAAGCATTTTTAAGTATCTGTTATTTGACTGAAATACAAAGGTATAAATGAAGATAATCCCTGAAATCAAATAGTTTATATTCTTCTTAGGGGAAACACTGTATACACAGATAATCAATGACTCAACAAGAATTTATTAAGCACCTCAGTAAGATATATTAGGAATCATATTGAATGTTGGGGATACAAAGACAAAAGTGGGACAGTTCTTATCTTCACTTGACATTACACAGGAGGATAAACTATCACCAGAGATAAGTAAATACAAATTATATACAAACTAAATATGAAGTCATTCAGTGAGGGAAGGGAGTGCTAACAACTGGAAGAACAAGAAAGGCCTTGTGAGGGAGTTAACCCCAGAGCTGAGTCCTGAATGGAGCTAGGAATTCCAAGAGGTACTAGTGAGAAAGGAAAGCATTCTAGGCTTGGGAAGCAGCCCTTTTGAAGGGAAAGAGATGGAATTTGGAATGATTTTTACAGGGAAGACAAAGTAAGCAAACTTTATTAGGATTTAGAGTGCTTGAGAGAGAATAAGAAATAATTCAGGAAAAAGAGGTTGGAGCTCAATCATGATGGGCTTTAAATGGCAAACATAAAAGTTTGTATTTTAGTAATATGGCAATAGGGAGTCAGTAAGGCTTCTTAAGCCAGAAAATAGCATGATCAGGCCTATTCTGTTCTTGAAGAATAACAATTTAACATGGAGAATATATAGAAAAGGGGAGAGGTCAGAGATAGAAATATCAATTAGGAGCCCAGAGACAAGGAGACCAGTAAGTTAGGGTAGTCCAGGAGAGAGGTAATAAAAGCCAAAACTAGAGTATAGACTATATGAGTGGACAGAAAGGGTATAGATGTGAGAAATGTTCAAGAACTATACTAAATGAGACTTGGCAATTGATTGGCCATGGACAGTCAGTAAATGGTGACTCCAAGGTTGCAAATTTGAGTGACTTTATGGATGGTGCCTTTAAAAGAAACAGGGAAGTTAGAAATAGAATTAGGTTTCAGGGGAAAGTCAATGAGTTCTGTTTTTGAAATATTAAGTTTGAGACATTCATGGGAATAAGTTATAGAAACGTCCAGCAGTCAGAAAATAATTCAGGACCTAAACTCCAGGAAGAAATATGGGCGGAATATATACATTAGGAGAAAATCTGCATAGAGATAAGAATTGAATTCATGGAAATTGATAAGATCACCCAAAAGTATATATAGAGAAAGTAGGGTCTAATAAAGGGCCTTGTGGCACAAAGAGTAAAATATGAATGATGAACTTGCAAAGGTCACTGAGGGGAGATTGTTTAGGTAGGAGAACTAGAAGATAGTGGTATCATGTCACCCAGAAAAGAGAACATATTCAGGAGAGGAGAATGACTGGAAGTGTCAAATGCTACTGAGAATTTGAGAAGGATGAAGATAGAGAAAAAGTCATTGATGTAGTAATTCAGAAATAGTTGGTGATATTGGAATAACAGGTAGCACTGGAAAAAGGAATTTCAGGTGATATTGGAAAAAGAAGCCATACTAGAAGTGGTTGAGAAGAAAATTACAGGTAAGAAAGTGATATTTTTTAGATATACCTTTGTGGCTGGGTCTTCATTATGAACTTCAAAATTACTTTATAGTAATATGATACAACACCAATATAATGGTAACACCTTGAAGGCTCCTACCAGGAACATGTCATTTGTCTAAAGTCATAGCTTATAAGGACCCCCTAATTACTGAATCTCCATGGCCAACCCAAAATAAAACACTACATTAGAATAAAGCAATGGTTCATTACTTAAAACAGAAAGCAAGATAGATAACAAGAAATTCCCCCCTAACAGAAAGAGGGCCTACTCTGCCACAGATTCCCATATTTACAATGGGAGAGAGAATATTTATAATCCAGACAACCTAAAATTATGGTTGGTACAGGGACTACCAGTGACTGCTTCCCTGAAGGGATACTGAGGTTATATCATTTCCTGGTTTGTCATTGCTGCTCACCAGCTAACTGCTTCTTCTCCACTGAACTACTACTGTCACATGCTGTTTCTCAGATTTTGGGTGACTTCAAGGTAGCTTCACCCCAAGAGGGGAATGTTCATAACTGGCAAGCCAGCCCATGGCTTCATGCCTGATTCTACTGTTTTATGACTCAGACCCACTGCTGCACTCAGCCAGTATAGCAAATAACCTCAAAAGAAGTCTATCTTTTTGAATGATTTAACTTCAAAACATTCTTTGGTCAACTTCATATAGGTTAGAATAAGTACACAATTATGCAATAGCAAACCCCATTATTTAATAATATTTTTATACAAACATACTTAGGCATATTACAACTTTTCTTAGGCTTATTAGAACTACCAGTAGCATCTCTACTCTTGTACTTTGGGGTCATTATTAATAACTAAATAGCATTAATGAAACAAAGAGAAGCACTACTCTGATTTGGACACAACTTGTTACAAGAGAGAACTCTAGACAAAGACTGATTGGGGGAAGCTAATGTTTGGTGCAAAACAATGTAATGGTTCATACTAACACTTCTCAGAGAGAAAAATGCTGCAAGACTTTATGTAGCTTGGGAAAATATAATGGATTTAATTAAAAATTAGAAATGTTAATTTTACATACTTTTCTGCCTTTATTTTTTTCAATTGTCAAACAAGTATTCTTGAATTCCTACATGTTGAGTTTGCATAAAACAAGGTCCCATTGTAAATCAAAAGGGTCAGAAAATATAAAACATGCATTTAGGAGGTGGGGCAGAAGAGAATGTTTACAATGAAAACAGACACCAGGATACATCCACTAAATATCCTTTTTCTGGAGAGCCAATTCAATAGGACAGTATAACTAGGGTTTTACTTGATGCTCAAAGAGAATGGGGAGAGAAAGAATAAGGAAATGAAATGAAAAGAAATGGCTTGCTAAGATCTGTTAGAGGGAAAAGCAATTTCCTGGAAAAATCAGAGCTCTACACTCTGCCATCTTTACTAAGTTCTGGAATTAAATAACACCTACCGAACAACTAGCTCCCAGATTCCCTTCCTTCTATCTTTATATTCTCTCTTCCCACAGAGAAAAAGGAGGCATATTGTAGCATGCTCTTTGCATTGAAATCATCATCCACACCCATCCTGTTGTCTTTATCCCTAGTCATTCTAAAAAGAAAATAACAAACTTGATTTACCTTTAGGGCTTGACCTTATATATAGTCTGATCTCTAGTGTTCCCTTTAACCTCCAGAAGTCTCTTCAAGTATTTGCTAACTCCAGATGTTCCTTTACCTAGAAACATTTCTTTTATTGAATAATTAAAGAAAAGGGCTTAAAATGCAAGTTCCGGGTTGATTAAGTCCATTATTCAAAACCTATTTAAACTAAAGAATAATAAAGCAATCGAAAGTAGAAATATGAGTGTCAAAGAATGTCCTGAAGAAGTAGGGAAGGAGGGTTAGAGAAAAAAACTTTGAGCCCCTAAACAAAAGTCAGTCAAAAAGAGGGTAAGGAAGGGATCCTAGGGTTGCTGAAGACAGTGTAAAGAACTGAAGCCACTGTTCATAGTATATGGAGGTGCAAAGAACCCTAGAGATTCTAGAGTATAAGCCCCTCCTTCTAAAGAGTAGAAAATTGAGACTCAATGACCTGCCCAAGTTTCTCATAGTAACAGGTAGTATCACTGGGACTTGAACCCCTGTCTCTTGCCTCCAGACCCAATGCTTATTCCATTACATGACCATTGCCTTCCTTGTATCTTCTCCATCTGGGCAAAAGTGTAGCTTTAGTAGGGATATCCCTGTTAAGTCTCATGATATCAGCAAAATTGTTATTCATGATTATGGAGATTTTTTAAAAATGTGGCCAACTTTATTAGAAAGAAACTTTGTTCCTAAGGGATTCATTAACTGATATATCACTATACTCTATGTGTGCTGAAATAGTGATAAATATAATGATAGATTACAGATAGTATATATATATTTAAAGAATTGAAGCATAGATTTCTTTTGACCACTACTGTACTTTGGGGGATGGGCTAGAGGTGGGCTAGACCTCTTTTCATAGATGTGGGATATTTTCTGGATCTTCAGCTTAGAGAGTTGCCTGAGGTGTTGAGGGGTTGAGACTTGCTTGTGTTCACAGGATTGGCATGTGTCAGAGGTATGGTGTGAACCCATTTCTTCCTCATTCAAAAGTTGGTCTTCCATCCACACTGCTTCATCCTATTATATTGTACATGATTATTGTGAAATCCATTGGTAGTTTTAGAGTGTTTGATGGTCTTTGATAATAAAAAAGACATTGCTTTTGGGTACATAAAAGTAGCCAAAGATCATAACTAGACATTTGCTGTGACGAAGTAGAAAAGTAGGCTGCTTTTGTTTCCAGGGGTCTTCATAGAATTCCAGAAATGTTTAAACCAATGTCTTATTCGCAAAATTTAGAGCTGGAAGGGATCTTAAATCTAGTCTAACCCTTTCATTTTACAGATCAGGAAACTGAGACCCAGACTGGGGAACCAACTTGCTCCAAAATGATACAGTTAATAAGCAGATGATTCAGCATTTGAATCTAGGTCTTTTCTCTCCAAATCAAGGCGGCTCATTTCATTGAACCATGAACCATGCTGCCTTTTCAGAATAACTAGCCAGTCCCATTTATTATGGATCCATCATAGGAAGATTGTTCTGGGTAGAATCACCAAGAAATCCACCAGCTTTCAGTATCAGAAAAACAGTTTCCATTCCTTGGATTCACTTAATGAGCACTTCACACACACACACACACACACACACACACACACACACACACACACACACACACACACACACACACACTTCATTCCTTCTATAGTCACCCAGTCTCTAGACTCTACTGACCCCTGGCAGGTTTGCCCTTTGTCTCTTCTATCTTATGCTCAGAGGTTGATAACCAAACCAACCTACCTTTCTACTGTGAAGAGAGTGACAAACTCTTCCATGGTTCTTCTCAGGATCCCCATGATTCAGAATTCCAAGCTGCCTAGGCTGAAATTCCCTTTCCTTACCACAATTCACTCCCTCCTTTATACTCATCCATATTACCCTATTCCTCTTGTGTCCCTATGCCATTCTGCCTTATTCTTCCATTGTGTTGTTCTTTAGAACCACTTCAATATTAACAAATTGTCTTCACATTAGAAGGGCTTTCCCTGCAGAAATTACTTTGCATTTATTTTGCATTTAATTTTCTGTGTACGTGTTGTTTCCACTGCTGTCCACTGCTATCCCTTACGGGTTTAAATATCATCTCTATATAGATGACTCTACACTCTACATATCTATCCCTAGTTGGTCAGTCCCACAGTGGCATTCCCACAGACAACTCAAACACAACATGGCCAAAACAGAAACTATTATCTTTCCACCTCCAAACCCACTCTTCTTCCAGACTTCCCTAGTTCTGTCAAAGCTACAACCATATTTTAGTTACCTATTTTGCAACTTTGAAGGCATCTTCAATTCCTCACTATAGCTAACCTCATATATACAAATCCCTTGCAAATTCTTGTAGATTCTACCTCCCCATTCCTCTCATACATGCCCTCTTATCTCTACTCACAAGACCGCAACATCATAGCTCAGGTCCCTTGGCACCTCTCACTTGGACTATTGTAGTCATCTTCTAATTGGCCTCCCTGCCTCATCTCTCCCTGTTCCAATCCATCTTCCACCCAGCTGCCATATTGATAAAGCACAGGTCAGAACATGTCACTCTCCTGCATAATAAACTCTAATGGCTCTTTATTAACTCCATATGAAATACAAAATCCTCTGTTTCATATTTAAAGCCCTTCACAACCAAGTTCCAAACTAACTTTCTGACCTTATTTTATATGTATTTATGTGACTCTATATGCATGTCTATTTATGATGTTTTCCCCCATTAGAATATGAATTCTTGGGCAGCTGGGTAGCTCAGTGGATTGAGAGCCAGGCCTGGAGACAGGAGGTCCTAGGTTCAAATCCGGCCTCAGACACTTCCCAGCTGTGTGACCCTGGGCAAGTCACTTGACCCCCATTGCCTACCCTTGCCAATCTTCCACCTATAAGTCAATACACAGAAGTTAAGGGTTTAAAAAAAAAAAAAAAAGAATATGAATTCTTGGAAGCCAGGAAATGTTTTGCCTTTGCTTATGTATCTCCATTTCCTAAAAAGATGCCTGGCATATAGTAGGAGCTTCATAAATATTCACTGAATTTAACTGAAATAATCCCAATTAATGACTCAGAAAATTTGAAATGAAAGATTTGGCCTTTTTTTTTTTGGATAGTGAAGTTGAATAGCAAGGTACATTCATTCATGTAAATTCTTCTTTCAATGGCTAAACAACATAAACTGAATTTCTAAAGGACAGGGTTCATATCTACAAGGGATCTAGAGTCAATCTAATCCAATCCTCTCATTTTAGCTGGCAATTACAAAGCACTTTTAAGGTTTGCAAAGCCCTTTATTTACATTATCTCAGTTGATCCCAGCCACAGCCTGGTGAGGTAGGTGCTGAGTTTTTATTATCTGTGTTTTACAAATGAGAAAGGTGAGGCTCAAAGAAGCTGTGACCTGCCTGTGGGGTCTAAAAGCTAATAAATGGCAGACCCAAGTGCAAACCCAGGTTTAGTATCTCCATTTTTATTTTATATCCTTTCTTTGACATCCTTCCATCTGTGACTATTGCCAATATTAAGTAGGTACTCACTAAATATTTGTTAACTAAACCCAAAACACATTGGAGGCTAGGGGCAAACATATTTCTGACTGCATTAAATGTGCTTGTTTAGAAGGCACTGAAAAATCAAAACAGTTGTAAAAAATTTTGTATTGTTCTCATATAATCAGCTAAATTAATGGATGTATGATAAGGGTTTTGCTACCCTGATTGATAAGAACTATACAAAGAAGGCTTACCAACTTGAGAAAGATTACACAAGTTAGTCATCAAATATATATATTAATAATTGGACCAATACAAAGCCATACGTGTAACTTCTAAAAATTTTTTTTGAGTTGTTGCTAAAAATGTACTGGGTTGAATCATGGAATATAAGTTCTCTGACAGTAGGAACTATTTGTTTCTATCTTTTTTATCCCCAGTGTCTACCATAGAGCCTAAGAGATGTTTAATAAATGTTTTTGAATTGAAATGAATCAATGCATTTAGGCAACAGAACAAACATTTGACAAAACTAATAATTCCATGACATTTCATACAGATATCTAAATTGAAAGTGATCATAATACTAAATATTATTATCATTATTGTTATGGTTGCTTCAAAGAGTTGGGATTTCTCCGATGTGGGTAGTCTCCTAACCACTGCAGATCACAAACCTTCTGAGCTCTAGTAGACATGAGTTCCTATGTCCAAAAAAATTACATCACTTGGTAGCTAAGCCTTTGGTAATGGAGTTGTAAAAACTTAGTTTGGCTGACCTTCAGGCAAGGGACATATAACTGTTGTTAGGGACATACTCAAAAACTTTCCAGCATGGTAGGATGTGCCAGATCTTGTCCTGTGCTGGCATAGCCTTTGGGAATCCAGGGTCATTGTTATGCCATGATGAGGCAACAGAGTAGGATTTTAATGGAAGATTATAATAATCATCATTATAATAATACATAGCTCATCAAAATAAATGCCATTATCTAAAGAACTAGAAAAGTTTCACATAAATTATTTGGCCACCTTACCAAACTGGTTATCAAATTATGTTCAGGCACCAAATTAGAAGGCAGTTTATCTTGAAACTTGGCCTATCTCAAGATTTTTATCTCAATAATATACTTGGCCAATAAAGCCCACTCTATTAGCAATTACCAGAATTTACATAGTGCCTTTATTTTGAGCCAATTTCATCATCTCACTTTTTCTAGTCTTATGAGGTTAGATAGAAAAATGTCATTATTTATGACTTATAATTAGAGAAACCAAGGCATAAAGATTAAATGGTGTTGCCAAAGGACTATGATACAGGAATCAGTGGTAGAATTGGAACTGAAATCCAAGTCTCCACATTCATATTTCTTTGTTTCTTTAAGAAAAATTATTTATAGTTATTTCCAATTCCAAAATTGATGAAGCCAACTGTCAACACACATCTCAAAAAGACATTCTAAATGGAAATACAGTCTGAGCTAAAGGAATAGGAACTTCAGTTGCACAGATGGTATGATATGATATGATATAATACATGTATAATATGGAGTTATGATATACACACAACATATTAAATATATTAATTTAAACAATATGATATATAATGCACCTAATATATATTTGCATATTATATTTATAATTATTTCTATTCTATTACATTCATACATAAATATATATATATATGTACCATATTTTTGTGGGGAATTATAGACAAATATCAAACTTAGAAATTTATCACTCATAGGAATTACCTAAATAGAATGCATTGCTCTAAACTGGCTCTTAGAAATATTCTGCTCATCTGGTAGCTAAATTTTGATGTAAGGAAATTGGTGGTCACTTAGTTTTCAGATTAATCATAAGGTGTGATGTAGAGAAAGTTAACACTAAAATCCTTTCTCCTAATACTGCTTCAAATGAGGAAAAGTCCATTTCTCTCTCTCTCTCTCTTTTTTTTTCCCCAAACCCTACCTTCCGTCTTGGAGCCACAGAAGAATTGTAAGGGCTAGGCAATGGGGGTCAAGTGACTTGCCCAGGGTCACAGAGCTGGGATGTGTCTGAGGTCACATTTGAACCTAGGACCTCCAGCCTCTAGGCCTGACTCTCAATCCACTGAGCTACTCAGATGCCCCCCATTTCTCTTTCTAAGATGAAAGATGATCAAACTTTCTTAAGTTTGTCAGTTAAATTATTTGGATGAATTCTCTGGGGATTTTCTTTTCCCTTGAAAATAAACCACTATCATTTCAAGATTATGAAATTATTTCTGATTTTGTTAGTTAACTATGTTTTTTTGAATTGTCTTCTTTCTGCTGCATATAACTAGAAAAGCCCCCCCCAAACACAGAGTACCACATTACACACCAAAAACAAAAAACAAAATTATTCTTATAAGATTCTTCTCTTCCAAACTCACTCCTGTTAATTCTTTTTTTCCCCTTATTTTATTTTTTTAAACATTTATTAATATTTATTTTTTAGAAAAGTTAACATGGTTACATAATTCACTCCTGTTAATTCTGCAGTTCAGGTTAACACAATTAGGAAGGCAGGGAGGCAGGGATGTTCTGTGGGGACAGGTGAAATCAGGGCAGCATATAAAAGTAGGAAGGGACTGGGCTGGGGTTAAGGCTATTCCTTAATATACAGCTTGAGCTATATGTTTGAAGAAGAAGTAAGTTAAAAAAGTCAAGTAAGACCTATTATGGCACAGTAGTAGTGTGGGGGAGACTGGATAACTGGATGACTTTTCTTCTGTATTTGTTTGTATATTCCAATGTTGTACATGTCTTCTACTACTAGTGCTGCCAAACTCAAATAGAAACAAGGGTCATATTATATATGGATTCTTAAAGGGCATGTTTTGACTTAGTTTTTAAATGTAATGTTATCTTTATTTTGTTGAATTTTTTATAATTTTGTCAAATATTTCCCAATTATATTTTAATTTAGTTCAGTCTATGCTGGAGAGTAACATTGTGTTTTTGACCCTTCTGTCTTCCACACTGACCAAAGGTGTTTAATATCTTAGGGACAGAATACACCAAAGGGCTTGGCAGTGATGACTCTGCTCACTAAGTCACCAAGAATTACATGATGGCTTAGTGGATAGAGCACTGGTCTTGGCATCAGGAAGAAATGACTTCAAATTTGACCTCAGACACTAGTTGTAGGACCTCAGGACAAGTCCGTTTGCCTCAATTTCCTCCATTATAAGTGAGGATCATAATAATACTTACCTCCCTGGATTGTTGTGAGGATCAAATGAGAAAATATTTGGAAAAAATGCTGGCACACTTTTGGTCTTTTCCTATTTTCTTAGCTATGTCTGCATCAGAGAGCATGTATGAATGAAGAGGGAAAAACATTTATTAAATAATTATTAGGTGCCAAGCACTGTGCTGAACACTGGGGTTGCAAACAGAAATGTTTTCTAGGTGTTCATATCCTCATTAGGGGAGACAACACCTAGAGGAGGGGCTGCTGCAGAGCAGAGGAAAAGGACCAGTGTGGCCTTTTCTATGCTTTTCTAGTTCCTGGCACTTTAAACTGGACAAGGACTTTGTCTCCCTCCCCTGGGAGTCTCTGGCAGACAGACCTGAGGATCCATGAGTCTACAATCTCCTCCCAAATTTAGGTCTTCCTCCTCCCCCAGCCCGGATACCACTCATTTTGGGATTGACATATAATCTACCTTTAAACTTTTTTCTTTTTTTTTTTTTCCAGATGGGGTGACCCTGGGCTAGTCACACACTCTGCAAAAGAAGATAGATTGTGGAGAAGACACTGATCTGCATTTCTAACGTAAGTGCCTCTGTCAGATGAAATCAGAGGTCCAATTTGTCCCTCCCCCCCCCAAAAAAAAACCCACACCTGTAGAGAGTACAAGCTGTGATGTTTTGGGGGGAACGGGAGGGCAACGGATCAGAAGTCAGTTAAAAACTGAGTTCAACCCCTCCCTCGGACCCTTACAGGCTGCGTGACCCTGAGAAAGTCACTTTTTTTTAATCCTCACCTGTCTTGGAATCGATACTAGGTATCAGTTCCAATGAGAAGAACCATAAAAGCTAGAGAAAGTCTCTCTTAACCTCCGCCCGCCTTCATTTCCTCACGTGCAAAAATGGGGATAACCTTTCTAAAGGGTTTTATAAATGGGAATTATTGGGAGGAAGAAGGCGCTTCAGCTTTCTCTAGTCATCCCAGCCCTAGTTCTTGGCAGTGGGCTGCAGAGGCTAAAAAGCCTTCACCACCTGAGCCCCTCCCCCTTCACTTTTTTCCCTGGGGAGGGAGTGGGGCAGGGGAGAGGGGGGAGAGTGTGTGTGTGGCGGGTGTAGTCAGCCTTGGGGGAGGGGTGGTGCTGGTGGTGAAGTTCACTCAGACCCAAAGACAGGAGGTAGGATAGAGCCCTGGATCTGAAGACCGGAGGATCTGGGCTCTGCCTCTGCCCCTTACTCCCTCTGCCCCTCCCCCCATGTCACTTCAATTGGCCAAGCCTCAGTTTCCCTATTTGTAAAACTTGGGGCAGTTTGGAGAAGATGGGCACTGAGGCGGGTGCTCTGTCTATCCAAAAACAATTTGAAGTAAGTTTCCTAAGGTGGACAAAGATATCAGAAGTGTTTGTTCAATGATATGATGCCAGATTCACAGCTCCAGTGCCCAAGTGAGAGGAGAGATTCCATCGTGACACGGTATTTAGGTAAGTTCAGAGAAGGGTTCAAAGGACAGACAAAGTGAACCCCGACCTGGGCTCCTGTTACCTTTCGGCAGGAGCCAGAACAAGAAGAGCTTCACTATGATTGCCAGGGAGTCGGCTGACTGAGCGGAACTAGAGTACCTCATGCCCCAAGGGAGTCTGACTCTTGATGGCTCCCCCTATTGGAGGGAGGCTGGAGGAGCTAACATGCTAATTAATAAGGGAGACAAGGGGAACAAACAAGAGAAGACAATGAAAGGGGGGAAATAAGAGAAGACACTAAGAGGGAGAAACTGAGAAGACAGTAAAAGGGGAAAATAAGACACTAAAAGGGAGAAAATGAGAAGACATTAAAAGGGGAAAATAAGACACTAGAAGGGAGAAAGATAAAAGAAAACACTAAAAGGGGGGAATAAGAGAAGACACTAAAAGGGAGAAACAGAAGACAATGAAAGAAGAAAACAAGACAAGACAATGAAAGAGGGAAAACAAAAGAAGACATTGGATGAGGGAAAAAACAGGAGGAAAAGACAAAAAGGGGGGTGGAGAAGGGGAAAATCTCTTCAACTTGGAAGTTTCACTCTCTTCCATCTTGGACTTCTCACACTGGAAGTGCTTTGCAAACTCTACTTTTGATTGTCTGTTTCTCCCAGAACCTCCATTTGAAGGAAAATGCCCAAGTTAGCCACGTCATCATTTCTCTCCAGTTTGCACTCTTGACTCTCCAGACTTTCTCTTCTATGTCCCTGTGCTAGATATCTTCATTCCCTCTTCTTCCCCCTTTCAGCTTTTTGTTTGTTTGTTTGTTTTTCCTGGAGGGCTGATTTTCTTTTCTTTTTTAATTTTTTCCATTGGTTACATGATTCTTGTTGTCTTCTTTCCCTCTTCCCTCCCCCCTCCCAGAGCTGACAAGCAATTTCACTGGGTTATACTTATGTTATCACTCAAATCCCATTTCAATATTATTCATTTTTTGTAATGGAGCATTTTTAAAACCAAAGTTCAAATCATATACTCATATAAATAAGTGATAAATCATATGTTTTCTTTTGGATTTCTACTTCCATAGTTCTTTCTCTAGAGGTGGATAACATTCTTTCTCATAAGTCCCTCAGAGGTGTCCTGGATCATTGCATTGCTTTTAGTACCAAAGTTAATTACATTTGATCATCTCACAATGTCTTTTCTCATTAGAATGTAAGCTCTTTGAGGGCAGGAATTGTCTTTCTTTCTGCTTACATTTATTTTCTTGGGGCTAAGCACAGTGCCTGGCAAATAATGTTTTTAATCAGTGTTTCTTGACTTGTCTTGATTATACATAAAAAAGAGCTGAAAAGCTGGGGGAGCTGGGAAATTGGGGAGTTGCACCCATGCACAATGGCATAGGCCAAAGAGAGAAGCTTTACAAGAGCTTTCCTCAAATAGAGTTTCAGGGAAGAACTCATCAGTGGGAAGAGGTTTCAGGGGTAGAAAGATAAAGCAGCTTAAGCAGGTACAATGTGTTCTTCATGGCTTTGCTATGGGGAGGTAGAATAGTAGGTAGAATAGTCCTAGAGATTATTCCTAGACTCCTAGACAAATTTTCCAAGTGGAAAGTAAGGATGAAGGCTAGAATTACAGATATTTCAAATCATTTATTTGAATTATTAAGAATAATGGAGAGGATTATTGTTTATTGTTCATTTTGCTTCTTAGGGACTAAACATGAAACAAGATTTTAAAAAAAATTTCATTTTATTTTTCCTAGTAACTAAAATTTATATTCTTTCTAAAAGATCATGGTTCAGTGGAAAAAAAAACACTTTGGATTATTTATGAAAATTTGAAGTTTTTCCTACTCTAAATAGCTTACTTTATTTTTTCAGAGCTGAAATAGTCTCTATGAGAATATCCAGAAACTGGGGCAATCTGAATGGGTAAGTATAGGATAGGAAAAGTCAGGGAATCCATTCATAGACTCTTCTCTAAGCAAAAGAGATCTAAATGTAAGCTTAAAAAATTAATATACAATATATCCAAGTATTATATTTAATAAGATCTGTTAATTATAACTTGAAGTAAAGGAAAATAAAAAGCTAGAGTAAAGAGGGAGCTAACCTAGCTACCATAGCAAGAGAAAAGTGAAAGAGGTGGAGTTACACATAACTTATTTCCAAAACGTTAGGACACAACATGGAGATGAAAGAAAAAAAAATTTGGAGACAAGAAAAAGAATTCTGGGAGATGGAGTCTTTAGGATACAACATTCTAATTATACATTACTAACCATAATGCCCTTATCTAGTGGATAAGGCATTAAGAGACCCAGGAGAAAGCTGGGTCGCTGAGGATCAGCTGGAACAGAAAAGAAATTCCCATCAGAGAGCAGTTGGGCATCAGAAACTGACAGGGAGCAAGTCCAGCAGAGAATAACAAAATGACCATCATTCAGTTACAAACATTTATTAACCACTTACTACCTGCATTGCCAGGCACTGGGGTAAGTTCTAGGGATATAATAAAAGGTAAAAACAATTTCTGGCCTTGAGGAATGTGCAAGCTAATTGAGAAGGCTAATTGAGAAGACAACATGTAAATAAGTACATATAAAATGGAAGGATACACACACACATATATTCAGAGAGAGAGAGAGAGAGAGAGAGAGAGAGAGAGAGAGAGAGCAAGAGAGAGAGCAAAAGAGAGCAAAAAGAGAGCAAAAGAGAGAGCAAAAAAGAAAGAAAAAGAGAGAGAGAAGAGAGAGAGAAAGAGAGAGAGAAAAGAGAAAAAGAGAGAGAGAGAGAAGGAGGAGAAGGAGAAGATGGAAGGGAATATGCAGAGAAAGGCATTAACACTAGGGGAAGGTACTTGTGCCAGATGACAGAATAGGAAGCATGAGTTGCCTCTTGAAACAGTTACATTCACAATATATATTCCCTGCCTTATGCACACAGGTGCCCTGGCCACATATGTTGCTAATGTATATATGCCCAACGTGATTCCTTATGCATATCCATTCTTCCTAGAGAGGTTGCAAATATTTGGAGGAGAGTGAGCCCAAAGTTCATAGCGAAAATGCTGTCTTGCTACTTTTATTGCTATATGTTGTTAAATTCTTTGCTTTGAACTATATATGTCCTCTGACTAAGTAATAGAAAGAAACAATTTTGAGGCATGATGGGGGTTCATGATCTATGGTTTGGAGTGGATTATGATCCCCCAAAATACTAATAACTAAGAATGACATGGTGGAGATGGAAGAAGAATTCAATGGCTCAGGACCTTGAGTATGATCTTTATCCTAACTGATAATGTAAGTCTATGAAGGACAAAATACAGAGTTTATTCTTTTTTTGCAACTTGTACAATGTTAATGCTTGGTAGGTCTTTGATAAGTATTTGTTGAATTAATTTTAATAATATAATAAAGAGAAGAAATGAATTTGTTCATATCAAAGCACTCAGTATGTTTGGTACATTCTATCTGTCTGTCTAAATACAATTTGAAGTGAGTCTCTTAAGGTGGAAAGAAGATACCAAAAGAGCTTGTGCAGTGACATAATGCCAGGTTCATAAATATTATAAACAGGACATAATTTGACTTCAATGAACTGAAAGATATGTAACAGACCCTAAAATCTATATTTCTCTATGCCAGATGAATCAAATGGGTTACATTAAAAACATTCTCTGAAATAATGAATTATTGAAGATGATTTAAAAGGCAAAGAATATCTTATTGAAATCTGTTGATTACTCCCTAAAAATGTTCAAGATGAAGACTGTCCCACACTCTGCTAAGTATGTTTTGAATGAAATCTAAAACAGAGAAGCAATAGAGTTGCTCAGAACATAAAGGGTTTTGGAAAGTAAAGTTGAATATTTGTTTTTCTACTGTAAAGAAATACATTTTTCATTTTTATTTCTCAACCATCATATAAAAACATTTTTATATCTAAATACCCTTAAATTACAATTTCTTTAAGTCGATTTAACAGCTATTCATTAAGTCACCACCATATACTAAGCATTGTGACACATTAAATGTTTAGTGAAACATGGTCCTACCCCTACAGAGCTCACATTGTACACGGATGATGAGACAAAAAGAAATAAGTATAATATACCACTTAACATGAAAAGTGCATTAGTTGGATGAGAAAAAAAGCACTATGTGAGCGCCATTGGGAAAGGTCTACTTTTTTTCTATTAGATGGATCAGCTGCAAAAAACAAAACAAAAAAAATAACTATATTACACAATATAATCAACCAACAAGCATTTACAAGTGCCTACTATGAACCAAGCATGGTGCCGTATTCTGGGAATAGAAGGACAAAGAATTGAACAATCCCTACTCTCAAGGAGCATACATTAGAATGAGTAGGATAACAAGTATATGTGTAAAATGAGAAAGCGTCGATGCAAAGTAAATAAATGCAAAATATATACAAAATAGTTAATTACAAGATAATTTGGGAGGCAGAGCCATAGCAGTTTTGGAGAATATGGAAGGCTTCAAGAAGAATTGTCCTTGAGCAGCATCTTAATGGAAGCGAAGGACTCTGTGAGGTAGAAGTGAGGAGATATTGCAATCCAGGCATGGAGAATGATCTGTACACAGGCAAGGAAACCAGAGATGAAGTGTCTTATAAGAAGAATAGGGAAAAGACCAGTTTGGCTAGCTTATAAAGTGCAAGATAGAGAATAATATCCGAGGACAGAAAGATAAATTGAGAACAGATTACCAAGGGCTTTAAAAGCTAAACAGAAGAGTTGGTGTTTTTTGTTGTTGTTGTTGTTGTTTGTTT
The DNA here is from genome assembly GCF_016433145.1 of Gracilinanus agilis. Lineage (NCBI taxonomy): Eukaryota > Metazoa > Chordata > Mammalia > Didelphimorphia > Didelphidae > Gracilinanus > Gracilinanus agilis. The sequence continues at coordinate 112,000,222 of NC_058130.1, read as the reverse complement.
GTTTTATCTTAGAGGCAATAGGAAACCATTAGAGAGAATTGGTTTAGAAGGGGAATCACATAGTCAGATCTATCCTTAAGGAAAATTACTTTGGCAGCAACAGGTAGGACAAGGCTGAAGTGGGGAGAGACTTGAGGCAGAAAGACCAATTAGGAAGTCGTAGCAATAACTTAGACAAGAGATGATAAGAGCCTGAACTAAGGTGGATAAGAGGAGGGATGGAATGTAAGAGATGTTGAGGAGGTAGAAACAGTAAGGTTTGGTAGCTGATTGAATGTATAGGCTGAAGGAAAGAGAGGAGTCAAAGATAATGCTGAGACTGCAAGTGTGGGAGACTGGAAGGATAATGATTGTGCCTTCAACTGAAAAAGGGAGGTTTGGAAGAAAAGTGGTGATTTTTTTTTTTGAGGGGGGAGGGAGAGATAATGAGTTTAATTTTGGATAAGATGAATTTGGTATGTCTCCATTTTGAAATATTCGGTAGGCAACTGATGTGAAACCAAAGCTTAGGAGAAAGATTGAGGCTGAATATATGTATGTATATATATTCAGAAGATATCTGCAAAGAGATGATAGTTAACCCCATTGGAGCTGGAGAGCTTGCCTAGAGCTACTTTCCTAGGAAAGGGAAAATCAATGAAAGATGATCATCTATGTGGCTTTTCTAGAGGGAAAACACAAGAACTCATTTATGAAATAAAAGTAACAATGGACTTTTTGATACTTTTTTTTTTAGCATATATTCATGGCAGGGGTCTTGGAATACCACAGCTGTGGAGGAATCAAAGTTGTTGATGCTCCAAAGGGCAAAGGAAATGGAGGAATTCATGGTGAACATAAGCAGACTGTTGCATATCTCTATTGATAACTGATATGCAAGAGATAGTATAAGAAAATATAAGATCAAAATTATGAGGTAGTTCAGCCCTGTGATGAGAGCAAGGGAGAGAGGAACCTTACAAGACAACAGCCTAAAGGAAGACCTCTGGCATATTGGACAGATCCTCTGTGGAGAGTCCACCTACAAGCATGGATAAAAATTACACAGGATTGGAAGGAATGTACACAATGCTATTTAATCAGTGGAAGGGTTACATATATTGATGACAACACAAATTTATTGAAGTATTAAAATCTTACAGCAGTAAAAAACATATAAATAAACATATAATATAATGTAATATAGTATAGTATAGTATAATATAATATATAAATAATAAATAAAAGTAAAAGATTATCGCAGTAATAGATCTTAGGTGGAAATAGTAAACTATAATCTTTAATGTCATAACTAGTGTTTTCTGAATTTCTCAACTCCAATGTTTATTTTGTTGAATCATATTTTGTTTTTATCTTAGTATCTTTTTCTAATGTTTTAAGGAATAAAAAAAAGTTGTCAGTTAAAAAAAATTCTCAACTTCATTCAATATGGTATGTTAGCTACCCACATTTCAGTTTTTTAGGAATCTCGTTTTTTGCTGCAGAGATGGAACACACTAAGAATTGCCCTGCCTCCTTCTGATCTATCACATGTGACTCAATATTCAATGAGCTGTTTGACAAAGCTAAGCCTGGGTGGTACCTTGATTCATCTTCCCTTGCTCTGCAGTGACTGCAGGGTACATTGCTATAACAGCCTCCATTTGAAGGGTCGCGGGCATTTGGCAGATAGTTTCTTCCATAATGGATAAGGGAAGGATAGACCCTGGCAAGTGCTTTCCTGTGACAGTTTGGAGGGAAGGAGGAGGAGGTTCAATGAGGTGAGCTTGGAAATGGACCTCTGGCTTCCTTTTTTGCTTTTTGTTCCTTCTCTGAGCATAGATGACTAAACATAGATTTAAGATAGACATGCCCAGGCTTAGAGACAGCTTTGTGAGTTTGAGAGGTCTACAACTTCTGGGTTAATGGATAGGAACTGATTAGTGGAAGGAGGAAGTTTCTACAATGGGAGTTCAACATTTGCCCTGGCTTGCCAAAAAATTCTATATTAAAGGCTTTACACCTCTAATCTAGAATTATGAAGTGAATAAGAAGACATCACTGGAATTGTTTGGACAGTGCAAAGCATAGGTGAAACACAAAAATGCCTATTCCACAGTTCTGCAAACTGTATCATCTTGATATTTAAAGGCTCAATCTTCCCAGAAATTGTTAATAAGTTATATTATTAAGTTACGCTTGTTAAGTTGTATGTCCCTGAATGCTCATGAATCTTGTGTGTAAAACATTTATTTTGTGTCGAGAAAATAAATTTTTCATATGTGATTCTTATTGTATTTGAGTATATTGGTACTCCCCTCTTTGGTGAGGCTATAAGGCATGAACCCATAAGCCTAAGCTAAAAGTAATTTCCCCTAAGGTGCAGGATTGGGATAGAAAAAATAAAATCAAATAGTAGGAGTAAAGGAATGAACCCTTCTTATTAGAGACCAGGTTTCTCCAGGACTGAACCCAGCACACCTTCCAGGTGAATTAGACACAGGAATCCAGAGGAAAGGGGGCTGCTTGGTAGATGAGAGAAATTGTGCAGTGCTCCCATTCTATTGGACTCAACAAAATTTATTATTGTTAGATTTTAATTTGCAATGAAGAGCATGGCCTATAGACTGTTATGCTAATTTTGTAAAGTGCTTTTCAAATTTCACAATCTTTAACTTTTACACCCCTAATCTAGAATTATGAAAGTGAATAATTTGGACAAAAGGAGGAAAAATACTGAAGTTAGCACATATAAAATGCCTTTTTTTTCTTGAGAGTGATTTTTAGGTCAAGAAAACCTAAGAAAGTATTAGAAGTATGAAGATACCACATTTTCAGGAAGCCATGTATCTTATTATAAAGAGGAAGAAGTCTCAACAAATAAAAGAGACTTGATCTGGGCATCTTTATGATGAAATAGAGAGGCCCCTTCTCTAAGAATCTTATAGTCTTGAAGATCTGTAGTAGGGTAAGGTTGAGGTTAGGGAGAGGGGAATGGATGAAAAGACAGATGGATAGAACTACAAGGTCTTCCTTACTCTTCTGCACAAACATCAGAGCATTGAAGAATGTGTCCTTCAGTCCAGTCACATGCGTAAATCCCATTAAAGCCGGTGGAAGTTTGATGCAGACAAGAGTCATGCATCATCCTCCATGTGCTTTTTGTTAAATATTATGTCAAAATATCAGAAGTCCTGAGTTATAGTGGTCCACACTGGAATGCTGAATCTTCAGCTACATATGCCTAGCAGCTACAATTTCATGTTTTTTTGAAAGAATAATCCAGGCATTACATTATTGTTAGTGCCTCCCAAAATATTCTTTGCCAATTATTCTGCATGTTTTCAAAGGTTCTCTTAGTACAGGTATTTCCTGTTTCATTTCAATATTAATGATAAATGATAGGCTTTTGAAGGTTTAGAGGATGAAATATGGTCCAAAAGACTTTTTCCCCCCTAAAATTGGATAGGTATTGCCTAAACTGTTCCAACAGTTTTCTTTCTCTCAATTTGAAAAGGTAATTATTTTTTTCCATCATCATACATTCTTGAGGACTTGAAGAATCTATTCTGAGAGTCTCTGTTGTGGGCTAGGAGTCTCTGATGTAGACCTTGGACAACATGAGTTATTCCCCCAAGAATAACTTTTTTCTGACCCTCCATCTCCCCTACCATTATGAACCCAAATCACTGTGTTGCAGGCTTACAGAGGATTGAATTGGTTTATCTCTAGATTTTCCCCACCCCAGTGTTATTGTAAGACTGGATGCACAGGGCAGTTTGAATTAACTTTGTCCTGAGGAGGACTGGTCTGAAACCATGCTCTAAGTCTTTTTAGCAAAATTATGTACTGCATTATGTACTGAGTAGGAGGCATCAAAGACTTCCTGGGATCTCCTTGGTCCCTACCCTTACCTCCTTTTGAATAGCTGGGTAACTCTTTGAGACCTGCCCTTGCCTCCTCAAGGGCTGCTTTTATCTGGGAGATGGGTTTTACTAAGGCAATGGCTTATTTGAACCCTTGGGCTACAAGTAGTCCATCCCCCCCCCCCCTTAACGTATAGGTTCACTTATAGAATTTCTTTTCAAACTGAAAATTCTGCAGTGATTCTTTTCCCCCTCTTTACAGTAAACAAAGTCTTTTCAAACTAAAGGATTCCCGACTGCTCCTATTTATTTTGTTCTCCTTAATTCCCCTCCTTACCCTGTTCCAAATTTTCTAAGGACTTTCAAATTCCTTTCATTCAAAGCCTGCCTCCTATCCCTTCTCTTATTAGAGAATTTCTCCTAGATTCTAGGACTGAGAACCCCCATTTTGTGAAAGGACTCTGGATTGTCTTCTTTCATTCCCTTTCTGGCCCAGTTCCTGACTTTACTCCCCACTTCCCCATCCCTGGCTTGCCAGATCCTTTTTGTGTTTGCTATTGGTGAGTTCTTTCAGGTACATTTGACTCTTCATGGCCACATTTGGGGTTTTCTTGGTAAAGATCCTGGAGTGGGTTGCCATTCTCTTCTCCAATTTATTTTACAGATGAAAAAACTAAGGCAAACAGGGTTAAGTGCCTTGCCCAGGGTCAGACAGACATTAAATGTCTGAGGTCAGATTCTTCCTGACCCTGGCACTCTATCCTGGAGAAGCTGGATGGCACAGTGGATTGAGTGCCAATCTGGACTCAGGAAGATACATCTTTCTGAGTTTAAATCTGGTCTTAAACACACACTAGCTGTGTGACCCTCGGTAAGTCATTTAATCCTGTTTGCCTCAGTTTCCTCATCTATAAAATGAGTTAGAGAAGGAAATGGCAAACCACACCATTATCTTTGTCATGAAAACCCCAAATGGGGCTCACAAGGAGTCAGATATGACTAAAATGACTGAACAACAACCAGTTCCTGACTCCAGGAGGAGAGTTCTATCCATCGTGCCAGCTATCTCTGAATAATCTTCCCCACTTAGAATGTAAGTACCTAGGGACTCATAACAAAAAAGATGATCCACTGCTTAAGAAGGACTCGACAGCATTCTTCCCTTTATTTCCTCTGTGAATTTTGTTCTAGCATGTGATATATATCTTCTTTCCCAACATGATGAACATGGAAGTATATAATAACACATGTACAACCTATATCATATTACCTGCTGTCTTGGGGAAGGAGGAGGGATAGTAAGGAGGGAGAGAACATGGATCATAAAATGTCAGAAAATGATTATTAAAAATTGTATTGACATAATAAAAAAAAGAACGTAAGTACTTGAGGATAGGAATTGTCTTCCTTTTTGCATCTATTTGTATCTCCAGCACTTAGTACTGTGACAAGTGTATAGTACACACTCAATTAATGTTTATTTCCTTCCTTCCTTCATTTTGTCCATCCACCCATCATAGGTACCCAGACACTTTGAAAGAATATTTTTTTTAACAATAGTTCAGTTTTTGAGTTGCTGAGATCAAAATAAAAATAGGGAGAAGGAAGGGAATGGAAATTGCCAAAACTCTGGTGATGATTCTCTATGAAGTTAACTACACTAGTCCTTTAATGACAGGTACTTGTCCATTGATTGGTTCACTACAGAAACTTTTTTGCTTGGCAGGATCTTCCAAATTTTGTATTCCATCAGCACAGACCTTAAGAATTGTTATGAGGAAGGTTATTAAGTTATCATTTAGGAGACCTAAAAGGAAGGGCTGGAGAATTCCACATGGAATGGGGAAGCAGGAAGTGGCTTGCTTTGCTCTCTGAGACAGACTCCATGGTGGTTGGGACAAGCTGTAACTGACCCTGGGAGACCTCAGAGCTAGTGGAGCTGCACCCCGATTCCCTGGGATCCTGGAGAGAGGTGAAGGTTGAAAGCAGAGGACATCAATCCTGCAAGTCAGCACTGAGTAGGGGAGTGGCCTGTGATCTGGTGGACAGCTTGCAGACTTCCTCTCCCTACTGGGCTACTTTGGATCATCAGTTCTGGAGGACTTGGCTCCTGGCATCCTGATAGCATCTCTGGACTCTGCTGTGAGGATTCCCACTTCAGTCCTGCTATTCTCTGGGCCCTGCCTGGCTTAGGTCTTAGATGAGAGTAGTTAAGTCTCTTCCCTGACCCTGTGGTTTGCCCTTAGTCTGAAAGTGTAGTAACCCCTATTCTCATGCTTATCATAGTTTCTTTAATTAAAATTGTTATAAACTCTTGCCTTTTGCCTGCTAGTCTCCATAGCCTAGAAGGTGCAGAGTGACAGTTAGGGCCTAACTGCCACTTCTGTTAACAGATAATCTCCTTAGCAGTTAAACCCAGTCTCCCTACCTTGTTTGGTCCTGCCTTCTGTCATTCCTGTCTCCCTCACACCCACTGAGCTCACAAAATAATATTTAAGGCAATAACCCTGGTTATTCCCTATTATAGAATTCAAGGTCACTTCTGTATCATAATAAACTTTCTGAGGAAGAGGAGCAAAAATTCTATTTTTTAAAACATTGATTCATTCAACATCAATGCAATTATAGGTAGGATAGTCATATTTTCTTCTTAAGGAGACTTTGTGAATAAAACACACAGTACATTGGGATACTCAAAATCTTAACAGAACCAAAGAGAGTCTTCCAGTGCATTGGGTGGCTGGACCTTCTATGGAAGGTTTAATGAAGAACACAGAAGAGGGGACATAGAATGAGAAAGACAAAATCCTATATTGATAAGTTTAGGAAGCTATCAAAGTGCCAAATGAGATTATAATATTCAGAGAAATGATGAGATTAAATTCGGAGTAGAGAGTAACTTCCATTTTCACGTGCTATACTTTTGCAAGAATTATTTGGCAACCAGGATACTTGAAATTTATTGCTCTGAAAAATCAAACATGAATAAACTGTTGTATTGGGGTTGAGTTTTTTTCTTAAATTTGAAATATTTCAAGAGTCAGATGGAAGGAAAGAGAATACTCCTTATTTTATTTGCAAAACTAAGCCATTTTCTCCTTATTTCAAGGCTTTTTGCTACCAGTACTTACCTCTTTTGGCTGAAGTCTGCAAGAAAAATACCTTACTTTGCTAAGGATTAGTGATATTCATTCTGGTTCACAATAACTTATTTCCCATCTTGACAAACTTGAGCAAAGAAATGAGGAATCAGACCTGAAACTCTGGCATGGCCCTGCAAGGACAAGAGCATAGCAGGTGCAACTGGTACCTTGTCTAAAGCTATTCTTCCCCTAGACAAATTTCACTGGTTCTAATCCAGATGGTTCAGACCATCCTTAAGTCAGTCATATCCAGGACAGAGGAGCCCTGACTCAATGTAGATTGTCTTTTCTTCTAGTCATCTTCAATTAGAAGCATCTAGGTGGTGCTGTGGATAGAACACTGGACCTGGAGTCAGTAAGACTTCCTGAGTTCAAATTTGTCTTCGAATACTTATTAGCTGTGAGACCCTGGGTAAGTCACTTAAACTCTGTTAGCCTTAGTTTCCTCATCTGATAAGTGGGAATAATTATAGCACCTACCTATTAGGGTGGCTAAGAGGATCACATGAAATAATAATTGTAAAGCACTTAGCACAATCACAGGAAGCACTATATAAATGTTAGTTATTATTGATTTTATTTAACTATAAAATAGTTTAAATCCAATTATAGAATAAATCATTCTCTTTTTACTACTTTTATATTGGCTACCTCAGTTCTTTGAAAGAGTAAGAATAGCCTACAAAGTAGATGATAGAAAATGAATCAGAAAAAAAGCCATTTTGTATTCTGTGGAATGGTTTAAATATTTTGGAAAAATGAAAACTCTGTACAGCATATTGGTCACAAAGAAAGTGGATAACTTTGGGTAATGTATAATTGGAATTTGGGAGATGACATTTAAAAGTATATATATATTTTCTATGGACACGTGGGAACTATCAAACTACATTTCCCGTGGTCCAATGGGTTTCCGGTTCTTTGGGCGTGGGGATGCCTGCGTCACCATGCAGAGGACAGTTTAAATGGGAGGAGAATCTGAAAGGAAGCTCTCTGAGCTAGCAGGCGTGGGAAGGTACAAAAGGTAAATGGCGGAGGCAGTTTGAATTCTTACTGGCGCGTGGTCTAATGATACTAGCATGGGCATGGCTTTAATTAAAATACTAATTTCTATATTTATATCAGTCTTAATCATTTTTAATCGTAACAGTAACACGATATGATAAAAATAAAATAAAAGTGAAACAGCAACAAATTAAATCTTGCAACCAAACTAAATGAGTATTATTTCATACTTCTATTGTAACTGTTTTTTCAAGTAACACTGAAAGATTTGAATGCTGTTATCAGTAGAGATGTTCCTATGAACAACGAAGTTGCTCGAATAACTTGTCATATCAGCCTGGTCCATTGGCAATGGGTTTTACATGCTGAGAAGTAGGAAGAAAAGTAGTAATGATTAAAAAGACATTCAAAGGCTACTCCTGCCTCTAGCTGGTTTACTTTGGACAGTGTACGTCTTTTTTTTCAGCTCCTAATATTTGGGAGTGTGCTTGAGAAAATAGAGCTTCAGGAAAAAGCTAAGAATGACCTCTTTTTGGCTGAATCATTCTGACTTTTAAATTGTCTGTCTTAGCAGAGGATGGTAAGAGTTCAGAATCTGTGTCCCCTTCCCCCATCCTTAATAGTAAGGAAAAATATGATGTTTGTTTTTATTCCTATAAGATAAATATTGTATCTATTTGCCATAAAAGAATGATGTGTATTGTGTGACCTCCAGGATTTCCTCCAGCTTTGAGGTTTTGTAATTCTTACATGTGTACATCATTTCTTCTTCCAAAGATCTGCCTGTTTTCACACTCTCTGTAGTTTCCCTACAGTCCATGAAGCCACAGAAGATCTAAAGTTCTCTGGTCTCTGCTAGGAGTGTCCCAAAAATCCTATCCAGAAACATGAAAACAATTATAAGAACAAGTAACATGCTTGTATATTATTAACAATCACAGCACCAGACATTCTTAGGGTCATTTCCAAAGGCAAAAAGCAACATAGTTGAGTGAAGATACCACTGGCTCTGGAGTTGAAGGACCCAAGTTCAAAACCTCCCTCTGGTGCCTACTACCTGTGTGACCTTGGGCAAGCCACTTAGCCTCAGTAGGGTTGTTTTCTTCTCTGTAAAATAAGGGAGTTGAACTAGATAGTCTCTGACGTACCTTCTAGCTTCATATCTATTATTCCTCCAATTTATTTTCTTCAACTTCCCCTCTCAGATAGTAATGACATACCCCTTTGTACCTCCCTTCTCTGCCAAGGACTTCCAGCTCCTTTCAGTGTCTCTAGTCTTTTAATTTAGTGAACCAAAGCAGTGTCCCGCCTCCTCTCCAGGCCTGATTCCCTTGCCCAGATGTCTTAACTCCTTGGCAATACATGAGCCCGGAGCTGTGTATCACTGCCACTCTCTGATTCCTCTGGTCCTAGGCAGGAACAGCTGCTCAGGACAAAGCAGATGCAAAGCTAAGACAGCTCATTATAGTCGTTCTCTCTCTCTCTCTCTCTCTCTCTCTCTCTCTCTCTCTCTCTCTCTCTCTCTCGAACGTTGCCCTAGGTAAAACCAGCTACTTCGACTATTCTGTTGTACACACTGAAATTTTCAGTTCCTTCTTTCAACTTCACTGTGCTTCTCTCATTACTAAGACTCGTCAGATTTTTCACCAAATTAAAAAAAAATCATTAGCCATGACTCATCTGTTCCTCCCCCGTTTTTCCCTTTGTAACATAGAACAAGAGTCATAACTAGGGCAGGACAACAGGAACTTTGTGCCAGGATACCAAAATTTATAGAGCTCAGACAACACTTTAGCTCTTTTAGCAGGTAGAAATAACTGATCATAGTACCAAGTTAGGAAGAATAACTAGTTAAGACAGGAAGCAAACAGACACCCCACTTCTCTCTCATGGCCCAGCCTGCCTCTGCCCCAAAACAGCATCCTTCACTTTGGGTGCCTTTTGGATCATAAAGTGTCTATCTCCTGTATCTGGGGCAGTATTTGGAAGCCTCTCCCCTCAAAAGACCTGAGTTTGTCTGAAGTTTACAGAAAAGGAAACTGAGGCTTAGAGAGATTTGGCAAAAGTTACACAGTTAGTAAGTATCTGAGACAAAATTCAAACCCAGGACATCTGGACTCCAAATATAGCACTCTATCCACTTCACTATGCTGCAATTAATAAAATAGAAATTGTGGGAAAAATATTTGATAAACTTTAAAAACAAAATATAAATATGATCCCAATCAGTGTAGTCCAATTTCTTTCCTCCACCTTCCCTCCAAGCTCTTTGAAAAAATTGTTTGTTTTTATTTCATCTGGATCACCTCTCGTCTGGCTTTTTCCTCTAATACTCCACAGAAATTCAGCTTAGTTGGACTATTCAAAATTCCAAGATCCGTTTTATTCACTCAGAGCTTTTAGCCATATTTGGTCTGACCAACAACTCTCTTCTCCTTGACATTCTTTTTGGTCTGAGTTACTGTAGTGCTATACTTTCTTGGTTCTTCTCCAAAAAAATGTTCAAAAGCCCAGTTGGGACTTTGGGTTCTGTTGGGTTCTGGCAAGATTGGCCATGAGGGTATGGTTGTTGCCATTTGCTGCCAGCTGCTTCTGTCCATCAATTTGCCAGGAAGTCAGTTTTTCCTAGTTCCAGGCTCTATTGAAGTGGCTAAAGTCTCCTTTAGCCATTGGCTAAAGTCAGTATACTTGCTAAAGGATGCTTTGCTGGTGGTGGTGGGGTGTGTGGCTTTGCATTTCCCCTAAAGTTCAGGATCCTTATGTTAAGGGCACAGACCATCTCAGCGTCAAGATCCTCAGGAGCTATTATTTATAGGAGTGAAGGCTATAGTGGGATAGCTGAAGCTACTTTTATATATATAACTTATTACTAACACCTTTATGCAAATGATTCCCAAATCTACATTTCTAGCTTTGACATGACTCCAAACTTCCATTCCACATCTCCACTACTTGCTGGATACTTTTGTTGGAATGTCCTTCTGCCAACTCAAATTCAGTTTGTCTAAAGCTAAACTCATCATTTCCCTCCAAATCGTGGCCTCGTAAGATTTCCCAGTTTCTGCCAATCATTTTCCCAGACACAAAGGCCCTAAAGCATGGGTTATTCTAGATTTTTCCCTCTCCCTCAAATCCACTTCCCCCTCCTCTCCTCTCTTCCATTCAGTCAGCAAATACTATGTATTCTTCCTTTGTAATGTTTCCCTTACTTTTCATTCCCATTGCCAGCAGCATCCTTGTCCAAGCCCTCATTTTCTCATGGCTAAAAATATATACATATTTCTAACTTGTCTTTTCCCCTCTAGTCTTGTTGTTTTTGATTCATTCTACAAATCACAGCTGTATTAATCTTCCTGGAGGCTGTGTAAGTAGAATCTGTTACCCTAAAAAAAACACTACGATTCCCAGCACCCCACTCTCTTCCTGTCATTATGTGCTGATGTAGACAGGATATAAATTGGGTGGAGGTCCCGTCTCTCACTCTCTTATCTTCCTGTCACAGCTTTGGTGAAGTGGGCTTTTGGAGCAGGTAGAAAAACTTAGTCACGTGCTTCTGTTTTGTCAGAACATAAACTTTATAAAATATAATACTTGAAGTATTGGATATTAATTTAAATCCTACATGGCAGCACTAGGTGATGCATTGAATAGTGTACCTTGCCTGGAGACAGAAAGATACATCTTTTTGAGTTTAAATCTGGCCTCTGACATGTTAGAAGCTGTGTATGACCCTGGGCAAGTCACTTAACCCTGTTTGCCTCAGTTTTTTCATCTGTAGAATGAGCTGAAGAAGAAAATTGCACACCACTTCAGTATCTTGGCCAAGAAAATGGTGTCATGAAGAGTTGGCACTACTGAAACTACTGAACATCAACATTAATCTTACAAATTTACCACACTTTGCATGTGTTATACTCTTGCTCAGAATGGACCGTTAAACCCTGAGCATGAGAAATTATGGAGTTTTGGGAAGAAAATAAAGACCTTAGATGTACAAGTCTTATTTTCTTCAGTACTATATATTGAATGAAGGGTTTTATGAGAGGTCAAAAGCAGATTTAGAAAATGAATAGCTGTTTAAGAAGATATTATCTGAGAACTAGGATTTGGACATCCTGCCACAGTTTAGAATACAAGAATTATCTTCAGGTATAATAATGACTCATGGGTAGAGACAGAGTACTGCAATAGGGGCAAATAAAAATATATATGCATATAGATATATCCTAGCTGTGAAAAAAGTGGATTTAAATTAATTAAGAGAAGTGCAACATGAATCCTATAGAATAAAATTATTCGAATCAATTTTATTGTTCCATTTTGCTTTCACATTATAGATATATTGTAGAAAATATCCCCAGACTCTTCACAAAATGCATCCTGTGAAAACATTTAAATAAAAGTAGCTTAATGGTGATTTCAACTGATCATTTATGCCATTTTCTACTTTTGTAGTTAACTGATTATTAACCAAAAGGAGAGGTGTGTGCCTTAAATTTAATCCTTTGCTATAAGTATTATCCATTGCCTTTGACCTGCGTTCTGGCATTCTTTAAGTTTGTCTTTATTTAAAATAAGTTTATTCATTGCGTATATTGTTCTTTAGGCTTTACTTTCTTTACTCTGATCATTTCACCCAAATCTGCTCATGTTTTTCTGAACTTTTTACATTTGTCATTCCTTTTTGTTGTGATAGGACAGTTATTCAATCATGTTTAACTCTTCATGACCACTTTCGGAATTTTCTAGGCAAAGATACTGGAGTAGTTTACCATTTCCTCTTTCAGCTCATTATACAGATGAGGAAACTGAGGCAAATAGGGTTAAGGGACTTATCCATGGTCACATAGCTAGGAAGTGTCTCAAGGCAGATTTGGATTCAGGTCTTCCTAATTCCAGGCCCAGCACTATCTACTGTGCCATCTAGCTGCCCCATTATCATTTCTTACAGCATATTAAGTTCCTTAACATTTCCATTCATATAAATATACATTGGTTGATAATTTTCCAGTCACTCAGTTTATAGATTGTTTTTGTCATGGCCTAAAATTCTAGTGGAAGTCAGCCCAAGGGGAATGAAAAGTACTCAAAAATGAAATCTTAATGAGGTAAATAAAAATCATTCTGATATCAAAAATAAGAGAATCTATCTAAGCAGATTGATACATAGGAAATCCATTAATCAATTCAGATCTTTAAAAGATGAGTAGAGAAAAACCAATAATAGTTAATACACAGCTCCTAATATTAGGTAATTATGTATCTCCTACTAAGTTCTTTACAAACATTTTCTTATTCGACCCTCAGAACAACTAGGAGAAGTAGGTGTTATTATCCCTATTTTACAGTTGAGGAGATTGAGGCAAACAGATATTAAGTGACTTGCCCAAAGTCACACAGTAAATGTCTAGAGTCTGATTTGAACTCAGATCTTCCTGACTCCAGCCTTGGTGTTAAATCCATTGTGCTGCTTGTATAATTTTGTGCTGGCCAAAAATATAGCCAAAGAGGTGTCTACCAAAGGCACTGATAAACAAAAAGCAGTGATTTTGTTGCTGGAGGAAGTGAGGCAAGGTTTACTAGCCCTTTTCAGGTTTTGCCACTCAATTTAACACCTGTGAGTTGTACAGACCATGAGAAACTGACACAGATTTGAAAGAAATTTTGTAACTAGTTTTGCTTAGTTTCTTTGCAGTTTGCTAAAGTGGAACCCTGGGAATATTTGTGAGGACCAGGTATAAGTATTTAAAGGTCTTTCTGATCATAACTAAATTTAGAATTAGATTAAGAAAGAGGAGGAGTCAGAGGAGCAGAGTGAGGCCAAAAGAATAGATTTAATCTTAGCCTGAGGCATTCTGCTAGCTTTTGGGGAGTTTTTGGCTTGGTGTGGTAGCTCATAGCCCTAAACTATCTACTGAAAGAGAATTAGATCTGCTTGTCAGAGAGGTACCTACTAGCTGCTATCACCCAGCAGAAGAGAACAGAGAACAGCAGATGGCCCTAAAGTGGTCAAACAGCTAAACCCTGCAGGTGGTAGCAAAGAACAGCTCAGTAATCAACAGAAAGTGGAGATGTGACTTTAAGTGTGATGGCCAACAAAGGGCAGGTCGATGTTAGTCCCAGAAGATATCAGGGGCTCTTTAACATGATAGATGTGAATTTCTTTAGACATTCATGTATTCTGGCCTCCTGGTTTCCTGGTGTCCGTGCCCTTTCACATAAGTTCCCTGAACACACTTGTAGCCTTTGCTCTCCAGATGCATTTTCTGGTCACTTATTTGGTCTATTCTGTGCTCTATCCCCCTTGGTAGGCTGATGACCTGGAGGAGAGTTGATCACATTGTGTATGGGGGAATCTGTTCTTGTCACTTAATTTGTTATGCTGTTTGATTAAATATATTTTGATTTGAACGCATGTGTTCTCAAGCTTTGGAGGAAAAGTAATGACCTTGGTGAGAACTCAGGAACGCTTGCTTTGAGTGATTCCTGAGCTATGCTGCTCATATGTAGCTTTCTGAGCCTCCTAGGAAAGGGACGCTGGATGCTACACACATAGAGAAGGAAGAAGCAAAGGGAGGTGACTGACAAGGAATACAAAACACTCTGGAATCTCATTTCAAGAGCCATAGAAGTGCTGAGGATCAGAATAAGCTGAGGTTAGCAAGAATGCCAGACAGAAAAGGAAAGTTTTAGCTAAACAGGATAAGGGGAGACAAAGATCAAATAAGATCTAGGATCACTGCTTGCAATAGATGGGAAAATAATAATGGAAAAATATAGAGAAGAGAAATGAAATATTATTTTTATAGAAATAGTTGATGTTAGAGGGGCTATGGAAAGACAAGAACACTTATCCATTGTTTATGAAGCTGTGAATTGATTTGATCACGCTGGAAAACAATCTGGAATTGTGCCCTCAAATTCACTAGCCTGTTCTTACCAAAAAATAAAAATCATAAAGCAGCATTTGTAGTGGCAAAGAAATGTAAGCAAAATGGGCAGTTCTGCATTAAGAATGACTAAATAAACTGGGGGGGGGTATGAACATATTAAGATATAATTCTATAGTAAGAAATGAGGGTTCTGAGAGAAATATGAAACATGGGAAGATTTGTGTAAACTAATACGGAAATAAAATAGGTAGAACCAGAAGAAAAATATACCAAATGACCCCAACAAAGTAAATGAAAATGTCACTAACAGGAAGCCAAACTTCCTAATAATAACTGAAAAACCAGTAATGGCCTCATAAAAGATGTAATGAAACATATCTCTCCTCTCTTGGCAATGAGGTAGGGGACTATGAGATGGAAGAATTCAGACAATGTGCAGTCCATATATTGTCAGATACAGTCACTATGTTGGGTGTTTTAATTTTTTTCTTTTTAACAAAGGAGTGTTTGATTCTCAGGGAAATGGGAAAAGAGGATATGTATCTAGAAATTACTGTGATATAAAATAAGAGACATCAATAAAACTAATTTCTTTTTCTTTTCTTTTTTTCTTTTATTTAATTTTTAATTTTAATTTTTAATATTAAGACTAATTTCTTTTTAAAAGAACCAGTTGTATTGAAAAAGTAGACATTAATGGATAGAAGCTTTGTGATATTATAAAAAAAAGAGCCCTAGTTTTGGGGTTAGAGGACCTATGTTGGAATTACTAGTCTGCCACCTACTATTTGCATGACCATAGAAAAATATTGACATCTCTGTGCTTTAGTTCTTCATCTATAAAATGGGTGGGGGAGTTGAATTAGATGACTTTTTAAGATCTCTTCCTGCTTTAAATCTATAATCTTATCTTGGTAATTGAATCTTGGAGGGAGCTCCCTAGTGGAATATCCCAGAAATCTCTTCTTAACCCTTTTGTATGCATCATTTTGATCAATGAATTGGATGAAGGTTTAGAAAGCATACTCAATAAATATAGGGAAGATACAAAGTAGGAAACATAGATAGTGGGGGCAGAGTAGATGGTAGAGTAGAAGTAGGGAAGCTGGAAACCACCATGAGAATCCTCTCCAACCAATCTTAAAGTAATGCCACAAAATGAATACAGGAGCAAAAGAATTAACAAAAAGACAGGGTGAAGCAACTTTTATGATGAGAACAACTTGGAAGGAAGGCAGAGAGCATCTGGGGCACTGGGATGAGGGGGAGCACAGCCAGCAGGAAGCTACAGCAAGGAGTAAGGAGCAAGCCAACAGCAATCACCTGAACCTAGACCCAAATCAACATCCAGAAAACATAGATAGTACTCTGAATATTAGATATGGGATCTAGGAATTCTGCTAAAATATCAGTGTATAAGCCTGGATCTTCAATTTCTCTTCATCATCACCACATGAAAAAAATGAAAATTCATCCAAATACATATATAGACATATAAAAACATTTCAAAATGAGAAGAGAAAAAGAAGGGGAGCAACTAGAGGATAGAGAATAGGAATTTGAATAAGAAAGGGCTAGGAATTGAGTAAGTCAAGTTAGAAACAAAAGTCAACAACCTGGAGAAGGTGATAGAAACCAAGACTAAAGAAATAAAATCAGTGGAATTAAAATTCTGAAAATAGAAGGCAAATTGGCAGAAGTGAGAAAACATAGCAAACTAAGATCAAAGCACAAATAGTTGAATGCCTTAAAAATTTATAAACAAGGTGCTAAGAATCATCAGATTACCTGAAAAATGCCAAGAAAGAGCTGGAACTTCATTTTTCAGGAAATTACTGAAGAAAATTTTCTAGAAATACTAATATCAAGGAACAATAGTATAAAACAATATAAATCACTGGACACCTTCAGAGAAAAATATCAGATTCAACTCACCCACATGCATTGTTGTGAAATTCCATAGCTTCATTGATAAAGACATATTACAGAAAGTTAATAAGAAAAAACTATTATTTATCAATGTGAACCAATCCAAATCACATAGGATTATTCTAATATGGTGAAAAAAAGAGGAAAAGTTGAAATGCAATTTAGTCAAAGGAAACAGAATTTCAAACCAGACTCTTTTAACCTGCTTTACTACAAATATAGACACAAAATATAGTTTTGACTCCCCACATTTCCAGACTTTGCTGTATGAAAAATAAAACCTCACTGAAGGCTATGAAACACAAAGCAGTTGATTTCTAGAGAGGCAGTGCCAGGTGTTGACATCTAATATACAAATAAGCAGTGAATATAGGGTATATCAGCTTTAAATCTCAAGGTAGGAATTCTATATAAATGTTATTTAGTGTTAGCAAAACAAGGATGAAGTTGTCTTAAGGAGTGACCTGACAGCACTAGTTGGGAGATTTATTATGTTATTCAGGGCAAGAAAAAGGCCAGAGGCATTATGATGATCTGTGGTGATCTCAAGGCAAGGGCACACAGATTCAGGAGAGAGGAGTCTTGTATAAATGTTATACTGGAGTAGCAAAGTAGACTGGAGACATCTTCAATTTTTTTCAATGTATGTGGGTGGGATAGTCAAACTGAACAAGGAGCATCAGAATGGCAAAAGTGTTGGTATTGCATCCCCAGGAAAAATGTCCTATGGGGAGTGACAAGGTAATATATATAGGCTTTGACTCAATCACAACTGTTCAATCTCAAGATCATTTCTGATGAACAGCTATAGGTCAGAGACTGGTGTGAGTATAAGGATATCAAGAAATAGAGAAATAAGTAATATTTATATACTTAAAATGCAATAATAATCAAAAGCAAAGGGAGAGAGAACCAAAAAGAGAAATTCTAAGTATCCCAAATATTGGGGCAAGGCAAAGGGCACGGTAGAAGAGTGGGTAAACTTAAAAGTAATACTTCTTTTTAGGAAAAGAGAAAAGTCATAAGAGAGATCAACATTAAAACAAAATAAAACCCATAGGATTAATTGAAAGTATAGAGGGAGGGGAAAGTGGTCATTGAATGAATCAAGAACCTGGAGTTAGTGTTATGGTGAGTGTGTCATGGTAAAAATCTGTATATGTTTGTAAAAACCAGAATTCAAGAAGAGTTATGAGTAGGTGTTAGAGTAAGTCTATAAGACTAGTTAGTATTGGACTATATAAAAGGAAAAAAGATGCAACTATAATGTTACAGATAAAACAAAATTCAATTGAGTTTATAGAGGAAAAATTCAAATGCCACTATAGTAATTTGAACATTAATATGTTGAATTCGCCGATACAAAGACAGAACAGAATGACAGAATGGATACAAAACCAAGATCAAACAGGATCAACATTGATAAGATGGAGAAGTCCATTGGGCAGTGATCAGGATGATTAATGGATTGTTCACCATGCCAAGATATTATGGATATTTAGCTCAAAGAAGGGAAAATTTGGGAGTGATATAATGACACTTCTTAAGTATTTGAAGGGTTATAACAGGGAAGAAAAATTAGATTTTTTTCTACATGATTCCAAATGGCAAAATTGGGAATAATAGATATTTCAGAAGACTATATTGACTTAACATAGAAGAAAAACTTGCTAACAATCAGAAGTGTCTTTGTGAGATTTCTTGTCATTGTTGGATTGTAAGTGGAAACTGGTGATAATTGTTGGGGACATTGCAGAAGGAACACTTGTTCAGGTACAGACTGTAAGAGATGACTGAGTTTCCTAGTAGTGTTATAATTCTGTAATTCCCCATTGCCTGCAGCATTGGTTCTCAAACTCTGTTCTCAGGATCCCTTTATACTTTAAAAACATTATTGAAGGTCTCCCCCATCCCCACTCCAAAAAGTTTTTCTTTATTTGGGTTATATTTATCAATATTTGCTGTATTAGGAATTAAAATGTCTTAGTATTATGAAAACAATGTTTTGACCTCATAGACTCCCTGAACGTGTCTCAGGGATTCCCTAAGGATCTCTAGATCATATTTTGTAAAAAGCTGGCCTAGAGGAATAAAATCTGATATCCTTATCCAAACAGTCTGGGCTCTCCATGATCTGGTCTCTTCATCACTATCTAACATTATCCCCTCTACTGCTTCTCTGTGTAAACCCTCAGCTCCAGATAAACATATATTCACCCCTGAATGTGTGCATGTCCACCTTGGAACCTTTGTTTATTCGTTTCCTTCATCATCTTATGCTATCATGTGAAAGTTCCACATTTCCATTAAGACCCAGCTCAAATCCAACCTTCTTCACTAATCCTTCCTTCTCCACAAGGCCTGGGTGTTTAGTCATTTAGTTTCTATACTACTTAATCATTTGACACTTAGCTTATCCCTTGCAATTGATAGCCTGACTTCAGCAGTGATTACAAAAAACCATTGTGTCCTTGACAAGAACAGGCTGGACCAGGCATTCTTCTGTATTATTAGTGGAACTACAACTTGGTCAAATCATTTTGGAAAGGGATTTAGAGTGATGATTTAAAAAAATTAATAAAATATCTATACTATTTTGCTCAGAGATCCCAGTGGTATTCATATACTTTAAGGAGGTCACAGGCTAAAAGGTCCCATATACATAAAAAAAATTGGTAGCAGTGGTAGCAAGGAACTGGAAAAAAACCCCAAAGTAAGTGTAAAGCTCATAGTGGTACATGAGTTTAATGGAATATTGCTACAATCAATCGATATGCACTTCATACATGCCTACTATGTTCTAGGCATTGTGTCAGGTGCTAAAAAGGATATGAAGAATTCAGAGAAGCATGAGGAGATTTATGCAAACTGATACAAAGTATAGTAAACAGAACTAGGACATCAATATGTACAGTGTAAGTAGAAAAAAAAAAACAAAAGCAACAATACTAAAAACTAAAAACCAACTGAACAAGATGTAATGATATTAACTAAGGCTAACCTTGGAAAAGAAAAGAGAAAATTCAATTATTTAACTTCTTTGCAGAAATAGGGGACTGTGGTTATAGCTTATTGCATACTGCCAGACATGGTAAAGAATTTGTATTTTTCTTATAGGCAACAGAAAGCCAATGAAGATCTTTGGACAGGGAAATGACATGGTCAGACTTGTGTCTTAGTAATACTGTTTTGGCAGTATATGAAGGATATCATAAAGAGAGGGGAAATTGGAGACAGGGAGGTTAATTAAGAAGCTATGGCAATAGTCTTGGTAGAAGAAATCATAAGGGCAAGAACAAAGGGTGCTGCCCATTGGGTGGAAAGAATAGAATGAACATGGCATGCAGTGAAGGGATAATCAATATAATATGGCACAATATGCTATTTAAATACACAGTTCTCTGAAAATTAGATTAAACAAATAGAAGCTAATCATACCATGAGACATCAAGAAATATTAAAACAACAAAAAGACAGGGGAAATGAAAATGTAAGGTATTTCATAGCAAAACCAACTGGTTTTGAAAAATAGATCCAAGAAAAAAATTTTTATTATTTGACCATATGAAATCATAACCAGAAAAAGATCCTATACATCATATTTCAAGAAATCATAAAAGAAAACTGCCCAGATCTTCTAGAACCACAGGATAAAGTAGAAATACAAAAGAATCCACTGGTTACCTTCTTAAAGAAAACTCAAAATGAAAATTCCTAGAAACATTATAACCTATATGTAATATAAGTAATCAGAAAAAAAGGACTCAAGTATTGAAGAGACAGAAGAAGCAATTTAGTAGGCACCATTGTAAAGAAGCAGAGATCTCAGAATAGAATCTCAGAAAGAATACTATACCAGCAAAACAGTATAATAGATGTTTAATGAAATATAGGATTATTGAACATTCCAGATAAAAAGACTGGAGCTTAATAGAAACTTTGAAATACAAACACAGGAATCAAAAGAATAAAAAAGGCATTATACATGAGTGAGAACCCATAAAGGACAAATGCTTATATTTTATATGGGGAGATAATACCTGTCAGTGTCCTTTTAGAAACTTATTATCATAAAAGGTCATAGAGAGAATCTGGTAACAGAGAACCTTGGACTGCTTTTGTTATGCTTTGATGAAGAAGAATGTAAAGGGAGGAGAAAAGGAATAGATTGGGAGAGAGGGGAGAAGGGTAGAGAAAATTATCTGACAAAATCAGGGTGTGCAAATAAAGAGGAAGGAGTAGGAGGAGTAGACAACACTTGAACCTTATTCTTACCTGAACTAGTCAAAGGACTGAAGAATATACAAATACATAGAGTTGGGTACATAAATACATTTCACTAGTCAGAGAAACAGGAAGGAAATGGAGAAGGGAGAGTGAAGAATCAGAGGGAGAAGAAACTAAGGGAGAGACAAGTTCAAATTTTCTTTTTTCTTTTCCAAGGTCAGGCTCAGTTATTATAATTACATCTTTTTCAGTCAGTTTTTAGTATTGCTTCTCATCTTTCTGCTTACATTGTTGTAGTCATTGTACATATTGTTTTTCTATTTCTGTTTACTATACTTTGTATCAGTTCATATAAATCCTCTCATGCTTCTTTGCATTCATCATATCCTTTCCAGCATCTCTAAGATAACTAGATCTCCAAAAGGAATTTAAAAGAAAAGAAAGAAAGGTCAAGTACCTGTGAATGGGTGTTGGATGAAAGAAAGAGAAGACAGATTGAAAACAGAATCAGATTGCCCCAAACCCAAGGCACTGATGCTGAGCATAGTCCTTTCTTGCCATCTCCTTTTTTAAAATAAAGTGTAGGCAGGAAATAAGTAGGAAAAAGGAATGAGAAAAGGATAGAGAGGAACACAAAATTAACATTAATTCATATGAATGTGAATGGGATAAACTCACCCATAAAATGAAAAAGGATAACAGAATGAATTAGAAAGGAAAATCTTAACAATACAAGAAACATACCTAAAACAGAAAGATACACACAGAGTTTTTGTAAGGAGCTCAAGCAAAACCTATTGTACTTCATCTGAAGAAAAAAGGCAGGAATAACAATCAAGATTTCAGACAAGGCAACAACAAAAACTGACAATTAAAAAAGACAAACTACATTTTGTTAAAGGAAAACATTGATATGAATTATAAATATCAATGTGAAACATATATGCAACAGCATATCATGTAAATACTTCAAGGAAAATTGGCACTAGTTCCATGGAGAAACATATTAAAATTGCAATAGTGAAGAACCTCAATTTATCCCATTCAGATCCAAATAAATTTAACACAAACAAAAAAGAAGTTTAGGATCTTTCAAAGAATTTCACAGAAATAGAATAGAAAGGGGAGAAGGGAGATTGGAGAATAAGAGGGAGAAGTGATTAAGGGAGACATTAGTCAATTCTCTTATAAATCTACACCATGGCCAGTAAACTAATGACTTTCAAATGCATGGGTTGTAGTTTTCAAACCTTGCTCAAGTTTCCAAGTGTCCTTCTTATCACTATATTTCATGGTACACCATGTTACAGAGATAGTTTTAGATTCTCTAAGGCTAGACCAATGGAGTTCAAACTCTGGTAGGTCCTATCAAGCTAGAAAAGCTTCATATAAAAGGCTCATGGTAGACTACCTCTGTTTCTCATGTTGGATGTGAATGGACCATCTTAGCTAAGTTTGGAAAGAAGATGGATTTGGGGTTGCAGCAATTCCTAAAGACCATAGAGATAGAGAACACTTGAAATTTGCATAGTTAAAGGTGATTACCCTCATCAGAAAAGTCACAGATCTTTAAAGTATGATCACAGCACTGTGAATTAAAAGCTGGAAGGGATTTTAGAGGCTATCTAAACTAACCCTTTCAATGTCTAGATGAAAGAGGAAGGAGGGAAAGAGGTATCCCCTTAGAGTCTAGGACTATGTCTAGCATACAGTATGAGATGTTCAGGGAAGAGTGGTACCTCTGGAGTGAGGACTTGTTGAGTCCTTTTCAGGCCTGCTTTTTCCCTTTGGTGTCCCTCTGCCCCCTGGCTATCATCTGTGGCTCCAAGAAGTGATAGCATGCAGTGATATACCTTGAGCATTCTCAGCAGGCAGACTAAATCAGGTTGAGGATGACCAACAGGCCTCAAATATTGAGTTCTGAGATGTCTAATAGTTGGTGATATAAGATTAGAATTCAGTAGAGAATGGAACAAAATATATTGATGTAAGAATAATTTGAACAGAAATAATATCAAATCACTCATGGGAGTTGATGATGTTAACAAGAGAGAAAACATGGAGTGACAAGATGCTTCAGAACAGAGACATTGACAATTAGGGGATATGAAATGCATCATGATCCAGCAATGGACTTTAAATAAATATTTGAGTGTTTTTAAATTTCATGCCATTTTTTACTAAAGAGATAATAATTTTTTTTTGTGTTTTTTTTTTTATTTTAAACCCTTAACTTCTGTGTATTGACCCATAGGTGGAAGAGTGGCAAGGGTAGGCAATGGGGGTCAAGTGACCTGCCCAGGGTCACACAGCTGGGAAGTGTCTGAGGCCGGATTTGAACCTAGGACCTCCCGTCTCTAGGCCTGGCTCTCAATCCACTGAGCTACCCAGCTGCCCCCAAGAGATAATAATTTTTAAAAACAAATAAGTTTATTATCAAAGGATGGCATTTGATAGTGACAGTACAAATAGGAAAAAAACTTAACATTTTATGTTGAGGTCTAATTTTTCTTTTCCTTTTTTTCCTTTTTTTTATTTAGAATATTTTCCCATTGTTACAGGATTCATGATCCTCCCCCTCCCTAATCTGGCAGGCAGTTCCACTGGGTTATACATGTATCATTGTTCAAAACCTATTTCCATGTTATTCATATCTGTAGTAGTGCAATCCTTTGACATCAAAACCCCAATCATATCCTTACATGATCGATCATATATTTTTCTAATGCATTTCCATTTCCACAGTTCTTTCTCTGGATGTGGACAGCATTCTTTTTCACAAATTCCTCTGAATTGTCCTGGGTCATTGCATTGCTGCTAGTAGAAAAGTCCATTTAATTTAATTGTGCCATAATGTATCAGTCTCTGTACAATGTTCTCCTGATTCTGCTCCTTTCACTCTGCATCAATTCCTGGAGGTCTTTCCAGTTCACATGGAATTCCTCCAGTTTATTATTCCTTTCAGCACAATAATCTATCACCAACAGATACCACAATTTGTTCAGTCATTCCCCAACCAAAGGGCATCCCCCTCTTTTTCCAATTTTTTGCTACCATAGAGAGCACAGTTATATTTTTGGACAAGTTTTTTCCTCATTATCTTAAAGAGATTATTCTTTATTAATTTCTTTTCAATTCTATTTAAAAACTCTATTAAAGGTGGTCCTTTGGAGAAGTCCTGAGTTGGATAATTGCACAAGCCAAGGATAACTAAGCTTTTTGTCGCCCTAGACCTCAAATTATAGAGAACTTCTGACAAAATGCATTTTACAAATTAGGAAACAGAAGCACAAAGATGTTAGGTAATTCCAAAATGACATAAATAAGAGTCGTCTATTACTCAAAGGTTCAGAGATTTAAGAGCTAAAAGGGATTTTAGAGTTCTAATCTAATAAGTTCCTATCTTGTGTTAGATGCTTGGGATAAGTAGACAAGATGAGATGCAACTCCTGCTTTCTAAATTATTCATCTAATCCAACCTTCTCATTTTTTCAGATGAAGAAACCGAAGCCCAGGAAGATCAAGTCTTACCAAAGTCAACCCAGACAATAGGTAATAGAGTCAAGATTCAAACCCAGGTTTGTCAACTATAGATTCTACCATACCACACCAACTTTCTAAGATAAAAGAAAAATTGTGTCATTCTGATTATTTGCCAGTAGAAATGTGTAAATTTCAAGCCCCCATTAAATACAGGATGACATTATTGTTATTGTTTTTTAGTTATATTAACCTTGTCTCACTCTTCATGACCACATTTGAGGTTTTCTTGGCAAAGATATTGGAGTGGTTTGCCATTTCCTTCTTCAGCTCATTTTACAGATGGGGGAACTGAGTCAAGCAATATTAGATGACTTGCCCAGGATTACACAGCTAGTTAGCGTCTGAGGTCAGATTTGAACTCAGGAGTGTGAGTCTTTCTGACTTCAAGCCTAACACTATATTCACTGTACCACCGAATTGCTCTAAGGTCATATCAGATAGCTATGGTTAACTGTCACAAATACATGTTTCTGTTGCATTGTTTATTTTTTTTTTTTTTTGCAGTAAACAGGTACCCCAGGAAATGTCAGGACAACCTGAGTTCAGACCTAACCTCAGACACTTCCTAACTGTGTGGCCCTGGGTTAGTCACTTAACCTTTGATTGCTTCAGGAACCTCAACTATAAAAAGAGGTTCATATTAGCACTAGCTTCTCATCTTGTTTGTGAGGATCAAGTGAGATAAGATGTGGAAAGTGCCTTTATAAATCTTACAATGCTATAAAGATCCTAGTTATTATTATTATTGTTGAATTGAACTGAATTGTTTTGGATGTAAATCTTGAAAAGAAAATAATCTTTGAGTATTCTTAACCATAGACATTCCTAAGGCTTGGTAGATCAGCCCTGGTATTTAAAAAACATTCTATGATTGCCACAATCCATAAAGTACCCTCACTAACTAACTACACATGATTCCCGAAACGACTCTTTTTTCCTATTAAAGTAAAGAAAAAAATAATTTCAACTTATCTTTTTGGTGGGAGGGTGGTATTATTCTTCCTTTCTTTGAGATAATATTTTTTTCACAAGCCAGTCTAGGTATAATTCATAAAGAGATGAGAGACCAGCACAGGGAATACCAGAGGCCATCAGAATAAGGGCCTACTGATTCAACAAAAGGGGTTCTTTTGGGAATGAAAGCTAAGGCATCTTTTCTTAATTACACCTACTTAATTTCTGCAATTTATTTTCTTTTTTAAAAAATCATTCAATTATTTTATGTTAATCAGTAACATGGAATATTTTCAAATGCAAATGAGTTGAGCAGGAGCAGCAAAAAATAGAAAGATTTTGAAAGATTTTTCTTTTTTTTTTTTTCCTGCAGAGATGGAGTATTTTTCACCCATACTTTTTGTTGCTATAATTACAGAAGCAGGGGATTCTGAAACAAGGGATCAAGGTTCACTGGCAGAGCATTCTGGGAAAGCTTCTACCTAAGGGTCTGACTAAAGGCTGGTACTTTAGACCCTTTGCTTCCCCAACCTAGCATCTAACACATTCAAGTAGCAAAAAGAGTAGTAAGCTATGTGCGGGGAAAAATATGAAGCACTATAAAACTAGCTGGAATCTCTAAATACAAAGAAAAGATAAAAAGGCTCCCAAAGTGCTAAAGCAGAAGGATACTGGATGAAAACCATTCTAAGAGTTATGCAGCAATTACTTAATTGAAAGTAATGTATATTATCCCCCTCACAAACTCTTCAGGAGTATTTTAATAGGTAATAGATTCTTATTGGCTAAATATATTATCCTTTACCATTTTCACCTCTATTTAAAATGAAATTAATATATAATAAAATAATTTCATTATAAGACATAAAAATTTATGTATAGTTATATAATAAAATAATAATTTTTATATAGGCAAAAAATCTGTTATTTTTATCACCATGGAGAGCTTCTTTCACCAAAGCAGAAAAGAAATTAGTTGTGATTTAGGAAATAAGTTCTAGAAACTTTCTTGTGACATATAGATAATTAATTAAGTTAAGTGAATGATGTAAAGTCACAAAAGTTACAGATATCCAAAGTCTCTGAACCCATGTTCTCCTAAATCAAACCCAGAACTACTTAGTATCCTCTACTGCTTCTTTAGTGAATTATGATTAATTTTAAGTCATTATCACTGTTATACTATCACTTCTTTCCTCAACCTTCTAGGTACAAAAGACTTCACACAAATACCACAACTTTAAAATGACTCAGAAGGGTAGGGATTCAACTTGAAACCTTAAGGATCCATAATCAATCTATCTGCCTTAAAACCTTTAAATTAGGATCTCACCAATTACTTGAAAAAGTAGAGATGCTATAAAGCTATTACTTGGCAGAATGCCCCCATCTTTTGTAGATAGCTTTGTGACATGATTCGTGGTAGAGTCATTTTGTATTGATTGGCATTTTAGAAAGCTGAAGAGAATCTCTAAATATGCTCTAGACAATAAATAAGATAAGGGATGAATCTGACACCATGAGTTCATCAAGTTTGTTGAAGTAAAAGGAGAAAAAAAAGGTATAAATATCAGAAATAAATTTGAGGAAGGAGGAAAGGTCAGAAGAAGAAAACATGGAGGATTAATTGTACAAAATAATAGGGTAGTTAGGGAACTGAATAATGCTCTACAATAGAAAAAAACAATTAGGGAAAAAATGAGCAAACAGAGAAAATACCCGATTTCTTGAAGGGCCATTACCTAGCTGTAAGAATGGGCACATGATGTAAACCCTACACCTTGTGTCCATAGCTCTGTGGACAGTAAAGTTTGTCAAGTCTTCATATACAAGCTGAGATGATGCTTTGAAAGGTTCAGACCAGAAATATTTACCCTAAATGTTTTAGCTTAAATGATCAAGATCATAATATTTATAGCTGAAAGGAGACCTAGAAAAAAATCAAATATAAGCCTCCCTGCTTAAAGATGAAGAAACTGAGACCTAGAATGGTACAAAGATGGCACTAGTAACAGAACAGGTTACCCAGATCAGTGCCCTTTCCATCACAGTGGAGAAATAATTAGCCTGAGCTGTGGACATCTGTGTATAATATAGCCTTTGTCCTTACCTTTATAACTGTCATGATCTGTGTGTGGAGGGAAAGCTATTATCTTCATATCACAGATAGATCATAGGGTCATGTAGTATGTCAATTTGTTTGGGGCTTACCTTATCTGTACCATTGGGACAGGGGGTCACAATCAAAGAGGAAAGAGGGAAAAGAACTCCAGCCATAGACAGCCCTGTGAAAATACAAACACAGCTCCTTCCTCAGAAAAGGATAGGCACTGATAACACTGAGTTCTTAAAGTCTAGCCCAGAAAAGCCCAAGCATTGGTAGATTCTACCATACTGTGAAGTCTTCAAATACACTCCCAACAACAGTCTGTGTCTTTCTGGGGACTGACATAGCACAGTATGGAAAGGTTTATTGCCCAGTAGGTTGGCCCCTTGGCAATGAATTCTTTGTAGCCCATGAAATAAAGAAAAATACAAAATAGTTCTCAGTCTTGTGCAGCCCAATTCTTCATCTGTGGTGATGGTAGCAGGGGCAAGAAGAGATGCAGCCATAAAAAGAAATATCATTTGACCATCTCTAAATATCCTTGTCTAGTGATCAACAAATTGACATACTACATTAATGGGAGAATTGAATCATATCTTGAAATTCTTACTAGAAATGAAAACAAGAGTATAAAGGAAATGGAGATAAATGGAAGGAAGAAACATTTATAGGATCACCTTGGAATTGGTCCGGTTATTTGTATTAAACCTACTAAGGCAATAGGAAATACCCTTTCCCCAAACACTTCACTATTTTCCTTTTGCAGCATTCCTGATGAGCATTAAAATAATCAAACGATTAACTGATATTTTAGGGACTTGCTGTACTGATTGTATGTGGATTACAAATGGAGTGCTAGAAGGTCTATAGTTGGAGCTCTTTTCACTCTTTCCTTGGGTTGCATTGCCCTTACTTTCTCTTTTTGAACTTTATATAGCGAGCCTTTGTTGTGGCAGGTGGACTAAGTTGGCTGGTCCTTGAAGAAGGTAGTAGTAGTGGAGCTGCTTTTCATGTTTGGTGAAGGATAGGGGAAGAGGGTTCTGCTGTTGGAATGGTTCAGAAGCTTACCTGCCATCCTGTGGACTCTATAAGTTGAACTTAGTAATATTTTATTTTAATTGTCTACCTTTTTAAGGTCTGTTTTTAATTCTTAAATATTATAGTGCTTTGCTTATTGCATTTTAAACTTTGAACCTTCTGGTCTAAGCCCAATTTTAATCTACAATAATGCCAAATAATAGGAAATAATAATAACTGTAGAAATCCCAAGAACTACCACCATATCCTACAAAAATTTAAAGGTTATAAAACAATCAGTGTAACAAGGAAGCCAAAAATGCCTGAAATCACCTCACCCAGAAAACACATACTCTTCTTGCCCAACAGAGAAATAATAGTTAATGGTGATAACAATTTATAATTCAAATTGCTTTCAATAGTCTTTTGAAAGATGAAGGAAAAAAATCACAAGCCATTTCACATCCTCATTACATAGCAAGTAGTGTTGGATGGAAAAATAAATTTGAGACAAAGCTTGGTGTGAGGCTCAAATAATCTGAGTATCCCAAGGGCATGACTAGAACTAGAAAGAGGACAACAAATAGATGAAAAACAGAACAGATTTATTAACATATATTAAGTGAGAGAATCACCACATTTGGATTTTATTAACTTAGTCTCTACTGCATTGTATGAGGAAGTGATTAAAACAGTAAAGAAAATGAAAACAAGAAGTGCAATTGGACCAGTCCAGTTCATAAGGATATCTTTTCTAGAAGTTTCACAACTCTGAGGTCACTGGAGGGTGAAATAAGATAAATGAAAGTGGGGAGAAGCTTTTGGAATCACTTTGTCCTCAAATGGTGATCACAAGCCATAAGCTTATGTATATTCATTTAAGATATAGTCTCAACCCCAAGCATTATAATAATGATCTATGAATATATTTATCAGTTTTTTATTTTTAAAAGTTTACAATTTTTTTCCCGGATTATATTTTGGTTTAATTTTCAATAATTGTTTTCTGACATTTTCCAATCCATGTTCTCTCCTTCCCTCCTACTCCTTCATCTTTCCTAAGTCAGCAAGTTGTATGTGTGTTATTATATAATATATTTCCATGTTTATCATATTGTGAAAGAAGACACATATTGCTTATGCTAGAGAAAAATTAGTGGAGAAAATGAAATGAGGAATGGCATGCTTCAATCCCCATTCAGATGCTGTCAGTTCTTTCTATGGTGGCAAAGAGCCTTTTTCACCATGGGTCCCTTGAAGTTGTCTTGGATTCTTACATTGCTGATATACAATTAAATCCTTCACAGTTGATATTTGCACTTTATTGCTTTTACTGTGTATAATCTTTTCCTGGTTCTGCTCACTTCACTTTGCATCACTTTATTAAAGTCTTTTTAGGTTTTTTGGTGACTGTCTTGTTTGTCAATAGTATTTCATTACAATCAGTTTGAGATCATAATAGCTACCCCTGCTTTTCTAACTTTGGCTGAAGCATAATAGATTTTCTTCCTGCCCTTTACCTTTACTCTGTGTGTGTTTCCTTGCTTTAAATGTATTTCTTGTTTTTAATATTAAAAGTGTAACAGGAATGGGACATGCTTGCATATACAGATATTCATTGGTTGGTTCCAGTCCACCAGATAGATGTTTAGGGAGCTGCTTCAGGCCATATGTGACAGAGGGGGTTGAACTATGTGATGATGAAAAATCCTCTAATTGACTGCTGAGCTGAAAACATTAGTGTCTCAGGGGTTTGCAGTGGGAAGTGATGAAGAGTTCTTGTCCTAGTTGCTGAACTAGAACTTAGTGGATATACAAAAGAAGCAGTCCACCCTTCTTTACTTTTCCTTCCTTTTGGCTCTAAAAGGTGAGAACTCCTTTGAGTTGCATCCAGAGAACAGGGTGGAAAGTTGTGTGTGTGAGTGAGTGAGTGAGTGAGTGAGTGTGTGTGTGTGTGTGTGTGTGTGTGTGTGTGTGAGAGAGAGAGAGAGAGAGAGAGAGGACAGAAGTGCAGTTGTCCTGTTTCTCCTGTTGCTGTGAACATGGAGGCCTCTTTCTTTTTTATGTTTGTTCTTTCCTGATCTCAAGTGAATCAGTATCCTATTGAGGAACTGTCCAGCTGGTGACCACATGAAGTTTGAAAGTTATGGAGAGAAGCATCATTAGCAGCAACCCAATGTCCACCAGAGCAGTGCAGGCTGGTTGCACTGGAAGCAGTTTTTATCAAGACCAAAAGAACATCCAAGAAGAGATGGTTTTGGGGAACCTGACCCCTTTGGCAGAGAAAAGTGCTATCTATGAACCCAAGAAAAACACAAATCAAAAGCCAAAAGGGAGGTTATACTTACGGGGAACTTTTTGAGGACTCCACAAAGGGAGGAAGGATTTTCAATTCCATGGCTTGTGAGTTACTTCTTTGCCACATATATTCACCACACATGCCTCTCGCTATGATAGTACTACAAGTTTAAGCCCAATCTCTTCATGGTTATGTTACAAATAAAATTGATATAGAAGGGTATATTCAAGAGTATTAATAGTTTATTTAAAGCCATATTGGTAATTAAGAAGGCCATGTGCCTGCTAAGATCCAATTCAAAATGCCCACCGTACCTTCACTCTTGCTGCTTCGTAGGAAAAGAGAGAATACCAATCCCAATCTCCCAATTTAAATTTCTTTTTAACGTTGTCTTACTTTACCATGTAAGGGCAGGAAGCCTGTTGAATCATGGGAAATGTAGTTTGTAAGAGATCTAAAATGTCCGCAGGAAGTTTAGACCAGGGACCTCATAAAGGCTCAAGGAACCCCAAAGAACCCCAAATTTCCAATATCACATTCCCCCCGAGATCCAGAGAAAAGACTGGTCTTCTCAATGGATCTTGTAAACATAACTAACTTTTAAATTACAGAAATTTGGGGATAAAAGAAAAGAGGACAAAAACAATGAACCAATAATTGCTAGGCGCATTGACAAAAGCCAATTATGGGGCAGTCCCCTTTGGCATAAGAGTGTACATTTAAAACAAATGCATTCAACTCCCCATAGTTCAATCAACTGCACCCCAAAGTTCAATTTGGATCTTCATGATCCAGTGAAAGTTCTTTAGGCATCTTCATGGTGCCTTCTCTAAATAGGTTCGTTGTCTGGATTCTGGGGAGATGGCAAATTTCTTATCCTAAAATTACTCTCAAAGAATTTAATTTTTACATTATAGATTATAAAACATAGATTCCCTTCTGAGGAGAATTATACAGTTATCATATGTATTTGTCCCCAGGGCTTTGGAGGAGAACATTTTCCATTAATTGTTCTTCATATGGCATCTTTGGAAATGCCTTTGCTAAAAGAACTAATTTAGACTATTATTTAATGGGGAAGATACTGTAGTTAGTCTCAGGATCTACAGTGCTGAAAGTGTAGTTCCTCAGCATTACTCCCTTAGAGCCCTGAGAGTAGCTGTATTGCCACTTCTAGGGACTTAACCTGAAAGTGTGAGTGGAAGCCAACATGGTAAGGATGCTAGAAAAGTAACCAATAGACTTAGCTTTGAATCCCCAAAGCATTTATTAGGGATATACATGCATGTATATGAATATGTGTGTATGTATATATTAAATAAATCTGGTATATATTACTTATATAATGTGATATTGGAAAATTTGGGGTTCCTTGCGGTGATCTTGAGAGCTCTGGTCTAAACTTCCTGTGGACATTTAGATCTCTTACAAACTATGTTTCCCATAATTTAATGGGCTTCCTGTCTTATGTGGTGATGTGAGCCAACATAAACAGAAGTTTAAATAGGGAGAACTTGATTGGTACTTCCTCTTTCCTAGGAAGCATCCAGAGGGTAAGCATGGTGGGCATTTGAATTAGATCTTAGTAGGCAGATGGTTCTTTTTAATTATCAATATGGCTGTTAATAAAACCTTAATATCTTTAATTATATCCTTCTATCAATTTTATTTGTAACAATATTACATATATAACATAATAACACATATAATAACATATAATATTATATATGTAATCGAAATCCAAAGATAGTATATAGTAAGGGTAGTTGGCACAAAAATACATATGCCATGTAGTAGCATGCATATTATTATTATGTAGTTTGTAAGAGATCTAAATGTCCATAGGAAGTTTAAAACAATGTCCCAAGC
Organism: Gracilinanus agilis; assembly: GCF_016433145.1. Classification (NCBI taxonomy): domain Eukaryota; kingdom Metazoa; phylum Chordata; class Mammalia; order Didelphimorphia; family Didelphidae; genus Gracilinanus; species Gracilinanus agilis. The sequence goes on along the minus strand of NC_058130.1, from coordinate 111,967,391 downwards.
TGTTATGCCCTATAGCTCCCTCTCCAAATTGTTTGTGTTTATTTTACATAGATTTTGTATTTATTTATCTGCATGCATACTTTCCCCCTAGTAGAATATAAATCCTTTGAGGGCAGACACTGTCTCATTTTCATCTTTATTCCCGCTGGCTACTCTAGTGCCTGACAGGTAGTAATAGGTGCTTAATAAATAAATGCTTCTGGATTGAATGGAATGAAAGTAAATATATTGTTAAAATGGAATTCTGTCCATGGTCATTTTTATGCTTAAGAGCTCCTATTTTTTGTTTAATAATAATCAATACAGCAGTTTACCAACCAAACTTCCTGCAAAAGGGGATTTCTTTTAGAACCATTCAAAAATTTTACTATAATCTTGGGATAAGGAAAATTCATATACTGCACTAACTTTTCAAATGGACTTTTATCCCAAGCCTGTTACTCTCTGAAATCTATCCTATAGCAATATATAATTTTTACTCTACTGGTGGTTGATCGTATTTTTAGACTCCAAAATCAAACACACATTGTCAAGTTACAATAGAGCATTTCTAGCTATACTCAAAGGTTTTGCTAGTATTGATTACAATGGAGAAAACTGGGATTATTTTATAATTATCGATTCCCTTGAGTCAGTGATGCCTCAGATATCGGGCAGGTAGCACTGCAAAGCTATGAATAAAACGTAAGCAGGTGTGGGTAATGGGAGCCTCTGGTTTTACTAGCTGTGGCATAATAATGATAAGCTATTATGTATTGGCTTGTTTGGATTATCTAGTCTCAAACCAGCATCAATTTATTATCATCTTTCTCAAAAAAGAAATAGATGAGGAATCTGTAAGGAGTGGAAGGGTAAATTGTCACCTCCCATGAATTTTGTGTTATATTCCCAAACTAAATATTCATCAAGACCTTTACAGGAAGAGTATAATTATGTGCAATTCATCCCTGGTATGTTTCTAGGAACTTGGCTTGACTTTTTTGCAACCTCAGTTTTAACAACAAGGAATTTCTGTATTTTTTTTAGAACAAATAAATTTGAGTTAAAAATAAATAGCACAGCATATCATCATGTACATCTGAGCGGTGTGTAACCCAGAAGATAAACCTGCTTATAACTTCTAATACACTCCTAATTTCTGCTTTGGTCTGCTGAGGCCCATTGCTGAATCCCTTTCTACATTAAAAACACTCTCCACACTCTCCACTCATCTCATAGACTGCAAAACAGCAGAGAATTCCAATTCTGCTTGGGTATCATGTCTTTACAGTACGTTCAGCAGTCACATACAATGATGGCCTGTAATGACTAAAATATGGTACTAAACACAATCCCCTCCTTGTGAATTGAATTAATTGATTTATTAGGCACAAAATAGCCAGGTGGATTAGGCTAATTAAGAATTTGATTGCTAATTGCCAGCAAGGGGGGATAAAAAAAATGAGCAATTTGAAGGAGAAGGGATGTATTTGCAGAGATTGATGTACTGCAGGCTGCCTCTGGCCAGAGAGAAATAAATGGGAAATGACTCCAAGATCATTTGAAGGAAGGAAGTGTAGCCCTGTGTAATGGAAGCTAGCACATTCTCGATGGCCCATACATTGGGGAGAGGGTGGGGATGAAAAGGGGCTGATGTCATATACTCTTAGCAGGTGCAAAACAATAAAATTAAGAAGAATTTTATTTTATAGGAAAAAGTTATGAATCAGAGTTAAACTGGTAGAGAGATAGAAAGATGAACTGTAACAGTAAGTGTAATAAAAATGGTCTGCTCTAATAGTGTGAAAAAGTAAGTTGCTTTCAAAATAGAATCATGAATTTAAGTCCTCATTTTACAGGTGAACAATCTAAAGTTTAAGGGATTCACATGAGTTTTATAAAACAGGATTTCAATCTGGGAGGGACCTTAGACATCACCTACTCTTGATGCCCCCTTTGACAGATTGGCAAAACCTATAGATCCCTTCTCAGAAGAATGTTTGTTATTAACATTCATAAAGGAAATACTAAATTTCAGTTAGGAGTTAGACAAAATGAAAATATACTTTTTTTTCCCCATGCGAGTTCATGGACCCCAGGAAATCATCTACAGACCTGTAAGAGGTCCTTATATTTTAGATTAAGAACTTCTTGTCTAATCCCAGCAAGCTGCTCATTTTTCAAATAAAGTAATTGAGGATTAAAGAAGAGAACTCCAGAATGCAAGCTCCATGAGGTCAGGGACTGTTTTAATTTCTTTTATCCTCCTCATCTACCTTAGTGCCTGGCAATTAGTAGAAACTTAACAAGTGTTGCAACACTCAAATAAACTAATGTGTGTATAATGCTTTGCAAATTTTAAGGCATTATGCAAATACATATCATTAATGTTAATTTATTCAAGGTAACAACCTTAGAGTCCGAACTAAAACCTCTATTTTCTGACTCCAAGTTTTTCCTAGAAAACACAAGTTCTCTATTATATATTCACTTCTAAATATATTACAGTTAAATATAAGTTTAGGTGCCTTTGACCCCTTTCTAGTGACCTCAACAATCTTTCCTATGTTTCCCAAACTCTGAAAGAAAAATCCTACAATGACTGAACAACATCAAATCTCTCTGATTGGAGGGCTAAAGGATGGAGTATCAAAATTCTCCCAAACTTGCTTCTGGGCTTGCAGCTCACTCCACTTTGCAATCTCTTGCTCTGGCTAGTTTCAACTTTATGGAACAAGAGTGTACTCTGGTGTCCAGTTCTCCCTACTCCCCCTTTCTGACACCTTTTGTGTATTGCTTTCCTCCATTAGATTGTAAGTTCTTTGAGGGCAGTGATGTTTTTGTATCCCCAGTGGTTGGCACAGTGCCTGGCACATAGTAAGTACTCAATAAACATTTATTAGATTGAATTGGATTGGAAAAGAGTCTAGAACAAAAGGAAATCAACTTGGATGATCTGGAAAGAGAATTTTATGTTCCAAAGATACTTTGGGAATTGGTGTTTCTGGGAACACTGTTAAAGTGTCACATAGTATAGGGCCAATGGCACATGCAAAATATGGTCATTGCAGGCAACTGGCTATAGTTTGAGTAGATTTTTAGTTTTGTTGAGCACATTACTTTCCCACTTTATTTTCTATTCTGATTGGGATGTATTCATTACAGTTGACAGAAATTACATCAAAGTGAAAGGATATTGTTGGGTACCATCATCTTCTCCATCCCATATTGTCTCAGATCCTCAGAGCCATTCTTCAATATTTCCTTTTCCTTTTTTTCTTCTCCATAAATAAACTACAAAGAGTGGCTAGTATAGTCTTTCTAATGCACAGGTTTGGCCAGGTAACTCACTCCCTGATCAAATGGTGTGGTTCCTTTTGTGGCACCCTCCTGCCTGCCTCAGTATGGTTCCAGTATACCTTTCTTGTCTTTCACTGCCCTTCATACCTTCTAGGCTCTCATCAAACTGGATGCATCTTCCCTATACCTGAATGTCTGCATTTATTCATGCTATCCCTCAGGAATAGAATGGACTGAGCTTTCTGTGCTCATTGATATTTATCTTCTCCAAGGCAGATTCCACCTCCTTCACTGACCCTTGTCTGACTAACCCAGTTAAAAGCAACTCCTCTCTTCTTGAACCTTTCCAGCCATTCTGTTTGAACTTTCCAATGCATTGAATCACAGAAATACATGGGTTCATGAAATTGTGGTTTTCAGCATTCAATCAATGTTAATAAGAGTTTCTATTGTTGATTACTTTTTAAAAAAGGAAAATGAAAGAATTATGGCAAATATAAATATAGTCACAAACTCAGTTTGTTTTGCTATTGATTTAAATGAATCATATAAATAAATTGTATATGAATAACTAAACTTTAGGAAAATTTTTTATGTGGTAGCTTTGTTACTAAATTTATTTGATTATTTGACTTATAACATTGTTTTCAAAATACTTAGAATCTTATATTTTTATGAACCTTAAAGAAAATTATAAACTAATTTTTTCAAAATGATTAATTTAGGGACTTGATTGACAAATTTTGGCATTTTGTATTTTGATTATGTAACTAATGTTTAGAATAAAGCTAAAAATAGAAACTTTGAATTTTATTTTGCAATAAAATTGAGTCATTTTGTTTCTCCATTAACATAAAAAGGCCCATATCTCCCTAGTTTCCTGGATTTCTTTTTATATAATTTACTTTCTTAATCCATCACATATGCTTCTTTCTGCATAGGTCCTGGATCTCTTCATCCATTAACCAGTTCAGGAATATATTTGAATGCTCTCCAATTCATATTTTTTTTTCTTCTCTAGTCCTTGTTTCTTGTAAAATAAGGAAGGAAAACTCATATAATACAAGAGATAGATAGTCCATGTAATGCGATGCTAGTGACACTTTGGGGTACCAGGCTTCCTATTTTTTAGTTAGTTCTTTGGGGTGGAATAAACTTATATCACTTTTAAAATGTCACCCAGGCACTAGGCATTCTAAGTTTTGCTTCATTACATTTGAGCATCTTATTTTCCTTCTTCACTTTTATTACCTTTCACTTTGGATGTTGTTTATGGCCCAGCTAGGCCCACTTGTTTCTTTATTTAAGAGTTCACTGGGTTTGTATCTGATCTTATCTTTACCTAGTGTCACCACCTTCTCACCTCATGCTGGTTGATTTAATATTCACAGTGACATTATCTCCACCTCTCTTGTGACTGAATTCACAGTCAACATGCAGTCTAGATACCACATGAGTTATATCCGATATGCTGCTCATTTGACCCACATAATCGGTTAAATTCTTTATCTTTTCTTCTCTTGTGACAAGCCCCTTTTCCCTCCTACTCCATGTGGCTTTTTTTCAACTGACCACTTTGATCTTTCCCAATCTCTCAGTAATTAAACAATTTAAAGGAGTTTCCTATCCCCAACATTCTTCTTCAAATATTAGATAATCTACACAGAAACATTACTCATTTTTTCTTAATTGTTTTTCCTTTTTTTGTTATTTTGAACTTGCCAAGCACTAGAAAACAAGGCCATTTCCATATACTAAGAACAGAAAAAAAGAACTATATATAAAACTACAGACCTCCATTACATATAGCTTTTAAAAATATATATACAATAAATTCAATACATTAGTTCCATAGCTATCCTTTTTCTCTGTTTCCCTAAACCTTCTGTTCTTATGTATTTGTTTTCAAATTTTTCATTGATGAGCTTATCCTTTTTTTCTTAAAAATTTTTTCCATTGTTTACACTGTTCCCTTTCTCTTCCAAATTCCTGTCCCTTACCAAAACTTGTCTTGTTATCATAAGTGTACTCCAACAATTGTTCACGTCCAAAAATATATCTCATTCTCCCCTAAAGTCTACCACCTCACTATCAAGAGTTGTTGTTGTTTAGTCATATTCAACCCTTTGTGACCCCATTTGGGGTTTTCTTGGTAAAGATATTGGAGTAGTTTGCCATTTCCTTCTCCAGCTCATTTGACAGATGAGGAAATGGAGACAAAGAAGGGGAAATTACTTGTCTAGGACCACACAGTTAGTGTCTGAGTCTGGATTTGAACTCAGGAAGATGAGTTCTTCCTGACTCCAGGCAGGGCATTATATCCACTACCTAGCTGCTCTCTATTAAGAGTACTTACTCATTTTGTGTAGTCCTTTCTAAATATCTCCAAACACACTCAGATTTATTTTAATCATTATAGGAGAAATCAACAATTTCTGGCTTGGCCTGAGTACTATCATTTATAGTGTGCACCACACTGAGTCTCAAGTGTCTTTCTTCCTCTAGTTTACTCTGCTGTTTTTGATGCTATTTCTAAATTTCACAGATGAATTGTTTTATTTTTAAAATGCATATCTCATTAATCTTCCTTTCTCAGAAAGGCTTTAAGTTTTGGGTGACTTTAATAGAAAGTCACTTTCTAATTTTGTAATAATCCAGCATTTTATGTTAACTGTTTTTCTATCCTCTTAAAATATTTGAAAGCTTTGTCGTCTCCCACTTGGATAGCATGGTAACAAATTTGTGTTGCTTTCTAAGCTGTGCTATGACTTTATTTTTCTGTTCTGAAAAATCTTGACTTGTTTGAGTGTTTATAATATATATAAAGGGAGCCTTACTGGGTTTGTTTTCATAATTTAATATTTTTATATTAAGTGTTTTTAACTGAAAATATTGCAGATATGAAGATAGAATACTTAGACTCAAAGTTATGCTTAATAAAAATCTACTGCATGCTTGAACTCTTAAAAAATGTTATTTAACAGTGATATAAACGACAATTTACCTTCTCAATCTTTTGGACCTGTTCTCTTTCTCATTTGTATTTTAATAAGGAAAAATGTAATTACTTCAAAGTAGACTCATTTTTAATTCTCAGATTCTTAAGTTTCCAGAAAAATATACATCTGAAGAACAATTGTCATAGTTGTCCTGTGTTGAGAACACAAGTCTCCACCCACTGGTGATCTCCCTCCACCCCATCACTAAAGCCTACCATCCAAAAATGATCTTGTTTTTATTTTTACATATATTTTTGAACAAACATAAGTTGTCTCGACAATAGAAGATAAACTCCTTGAGGGAAGAGCCTCTTTCATATTTGTTTTTGTATCCCCAGCACCCAGCCAATGCCTGGCACGAATAGGTGATTAATAGATGCTTGTTGATTGATTGGGTGCCCTGGGATCTTTAAGCTCTGCCAATTTTTTTTGGAGCTCTTTCAAGGAGCAGACTAGGATAATTTGCATAACTTAAACCAGCTGAAAAGAAAGCAAAAAGGAAAAAAAGAAAAGGAGCAGCCCAGAGTAATTTCCTTAACCTGAACCAGCTGAGAAGAAAGACAAATGGAGAGAGAATGTTCCTCCAAAGCCCAAGACTCAATAGGAGTTACTGATACGAATGGGAGGCACATTGTCCAGGTGCTGCTGGTGGCTAATAGAACAGACTACTTTGAGCCAACCCAAAGTGGGAAATTGACTCATTTAAATGTCCAAGAAAGAGGTCTTCATTCCCACAGACACCTAAAGAGACCCTCTAAGGACTCAGGTATATACATTAAAAAAAAAAAAAAAGACAGGAAGGCAATTTTGTTTGGAAGTTTGGAGGAACCGTGAGCCTCTCTCCCCTGACCAGGTGCTCAAAAGCAGGTCCCTCTGAGAGAAAATGCTAATCACAGTCTTCTGAAGGTGAGATGAACAGTGGGGAGCAGCAATGCTGAGTAGCAGCAGCAGTGAGAGAAACTAGGATGCCGTGTGAGAGCAAAGAACTGTAGCAATGGAATACTGGAGAAGAGCACCCATGGAATACCAACATGGAGCATCCAGGGCAGAGGTTGTTGTTGATCAGTTGGTTCATTTATGTTGACTCTTTGTGACCTTCTTTAGGATCTTCTTGGAAGAGGTACTAGAGTTATTTGCCCTTTCCTTCTCTAACTTATTTTTACAGATGAGGAAACTGAGGCAAAAAGGATTAAATGACTTGCCCAGGGTCACACAGCTAGTAAGTGACTGAGAGCAGATTTGAATGCAGAAAGATGAGTCATCTTGACTCCAGACCTGGCACTTTATCCATTGTGCCACCTAGCTGCCCCGAAGTGGAGGGGATCTACTAGCAAAAGAAAGATCCTGGGCAGGCAGACAACTCTTAGAAAGAGGTATCAGTGTGGAGGAGCAAAACTTGGCATGTCTACCCATGGCTGTACCATTGGATCATAGAAAATATTTAGAGAAAAATCCTACTAAGGAAGGCTCTTGACATTTTATGAGCTAAGAATGATTTCTGTTTCAATTATATAATATAAATATGCATAACATACATATGGAGGTTTATAGTTTATGTGCACATATTTACAAATACACACATATATACAAACACAGATATTTCCCACCCACATGCATATATCTCTCTATAAAGTGGTACCTCCTGAGCCATCCCCTCATCTCCCAGCAAACTTGTATCAGCGGTCCCTGTGTCCTGACAAGCTGTGCCAGGAGCTAGGGGGCAGGAGAAGGAAGAAAAAGTAGGGAAAGAGTGGTCCTATAGTGAGGCATGAAGCCGGGGAGAAGTTACATAATTTTTTTTTTACAGAATTTTTTTTAATTTTAAAATTTTTACAAAATTTACAGAATTTTCAGTGATTTAGAACTGGAAGAGGGTAGGAGTGGCTCTTGTCAGTGGATGGTGCTGGAGTAGAAAGAATTGTGTCTCTAAAGTCAGAGGACCCAGGCTAAAATCTCAGTTCTTTTGCCTATGACCTGTAAATTGCATCATCTCCCCAGCCTCAGTGTCTTCATCTGTGCAGTGAGAGTATTGGATTAGATGGACTCTGAGGTGCTTTCTAGCATGTTTTTATACATGCATTCGTACATGCATAGCCTCTAGTCTAAATTTATGTGCATATGTGTTTAGGGGCATGTATGTATGAGTTTATAGACACACAACACACTCATGTTCACATGGTTTTTACATATGAATGTGTATGTGTATGTGAGAGTGAGTGAGTCTCCCTACTTTATTCGGGTTGGAAATACAACAGATACTTATGATGCAGAATTCCACTGTGGAAGAGCACAAAACTTTGACCTACTCTTTTCCATGTGGGAACAATTTGCCCCTCTTATACATTCTGGTTCCCACTCCATTTCCACGCCAGGGAGCTTGCCATATTGGTCCTGGAATTGTTGTGAACACCTGATCAACTTTAACCATATGGAAGCTCAGAACTCAAGTTGAGCTCAAGTAATTTAGTAGCCTACTCAGGAGCAGGAACTGTAGGTATGTGCCACCATGCCTGGTTAAAATTCTATGTGCTGGGCTAGTGACTCTGGGATTACTCCACTTTGAGAGATGTAATATAAGAGAAAAATGAGAAAGATAAGAAGTATGTATCTTAAACTATCAACAAATGTTATCTGTAAAGAGGTTAAGCACAAAGTCTTCCTTATAAGATCAAAAGTGAAACAAGGATGCCCATTGTCATCAATATTATGTATTATTATGTTAGAAATACTAGCCATAGCAATAAGAGAAGAAAAGAAAACTGAAGGAATAAGAATGGACAAAGAGGTAAAAAAAACAATTTTCACAGACAAGATGATAGTATATGTAGAAAATTATAGAGATTCAACTAAAACAATTAGCTGAAATCATCGATTATTTTAGTAAAGTAGCAGGGTATAAAATAAACCCATATAAATCATCAGCATTCCCACATCTCACCAACAATGATAGTAAGAGAGAACCCATTTAAAAAAACTACAGACTGGGGCAGCTGGGTGGCTCAGTGGATTGAGAGCCAGGCCTAGAGACGGGAGGTCCTAGGTTCAAATCTGGCTTCAGACACTTCCTTGCTGTGTGACCCTGGGCAAGTTACTTAACCTCCATTGCCTAGCCCTTACCACTTTTCTGCCTTGGAGCCAATATACAGTATTGACTCCAAGATGGAAGGTAAGGGTTTAAAAAAAACAACAACAAACACCAAACCATAGACAGAATAAAATAACTAGAAGCATACCTGCCAAAACAAACACAGGAACTATATGAACATAATTATTAAACACTTTTTTTATACGAAAATAAAATGTAAATAATTGGAGAAATTTTAATTGTTCATGGGTGGGCAGAGTCAATATAATTAAAATGACAAACCTATCTAAATTAATATACTTATTCAATGCCCTCCCAATTAACTTGCCAAAAATTATTTTACTGAATTAGAAAAAATAACAACTAAATTCATTTGGAAGAACAAATGGTCAAGAATGTCAAAGAAATTAATGGAAAAAATGTAAAGGAAGGAGATCTAGTAGTACCAGATTTTAAACTGTAAAGTAGTAATTATTAAAACTATCTGGTACTGGCTAAGAAATAGAAAAGGAGTTCAGTGGAACAGAATAGACATAAAACAAATAGTAGTCAAAGATTATAGTAACCTTGTATTTGACAAAACTCAAGATTCATTTTTTTGTGATAAGAATTCACTATTTGGTAAAAATTGTAGGGAAAACTGGAAGACCATTTGGCAGAAACTAGATATAGACCAGTACCTTATACTATTTATCAACAGTGGATGAATACATGGATACATGATGGATTTATGGATTCATGACCTAGACATAAAGGGAGCAAATTAGAAGAAGAGGTCTTATCTCCTATTAGTTCTATAGATAGGAGAAGAATTTATGAATAAACATGAGATAGAAAACATCGTGAGATGTAAAATGGATATTTTTGATGACATTAAATTAAAAATATTTTGTACAAATAAACGAATGTAGCCAACATTAGAAGGAAAGAAGAAAATTGGGGGGAAATTTTTATAGAGTTCCTCAGAAGTCTCATATATATAAATTTACAAGAATTATGAATAGACAATTTTGAGATGAAGAAATCAAAACCATATATAAAACCACATGAAAAATACCCTAAATTATTACTTTTTAGATAAGTGAAAATCAAAACAATTCTGAGATATTTACATTCATACACACATACTACTATAAATGCACACATATATGTTTTACATATATTAGTCTGTAAACTTCTTGAGGTTAGAGGTTATATCCATTTGCATGCATATAAAATGCATATATGTGTGTATGTATAACACACGTGTATGTGAATTCAGGGGTACACTGGTAAATGTTTAAGACTTGACATTCTAGAAATTTAGAAATATGCTTAATAGACTTTTAAGTTTAATCTATATTATTAACATTTTCTCCATCATTTTACTGATTCCTGAGATGTAAACATTCACACTGAAAATATAACAATGCCCTTTGTACAATATTGTGAACTAGCTCTAACATTAGTTGGGAATCTGGTTGAAAAGACCAAGGAGTGAGTCTTCCTACGTATTCAATCCCAATCAGGAAGGAAGTATTATTGAGCCATGGAGAAATGAAGACAGCAGCTGCTCCCAGGAGTCATCACAAAGGCACCTACCCTTCTCCCCACTGGGGCTGCCTGCAAAATGTAAAAACTAGGATAAGTTGGGCTTCTGTGATGGTATTAAAGTCAGGTCCATTATAGTGCTAAAATGAAGCTTTGAAATTGGGAGAATGAGGCAGGTGAGAGAGTGACTAGATGGTTTAGAATTCCAACTGGCTTTCTTTCTTTGATTGGGCTTCTTGGGAAGTCTTATTTACCTTGCTCTTAGGAAGTGATGGGTTATCCTCTGAGTAGGACAAGTCTTGGCCAGAGAAAGCATCTATGTTACAAGGATAGCAGCAGCTATCATCCTGGCAACACCTCCTGAGCCATCCCCTCATTTCCCAGGCGTGCTTCCAGTCAGAGGTCACTGAGTTCTGACAAGATGTGCCAGTAGTTAGGGGGCAGGGAAAGGGCTGACATCTAGTGAGGAATGAAACAGGGAAGAGTTCACAGGATCCTGATTTCAAGCTGGAAGGGGCTAGAAGTAACATCTTGTCCCAGGGTGATAGAGTGGGAAGAATTACCTTCCTAAAGTCAGAGAATGAGTTTAAATCTTAGCTCTCTTGACTATGACTTGTGTGACCTTGGAAAGTCATATAATCTCCTTGAGCCTCAGTTTCCTCATCTGTGCAGTGAGGGTGTTGCATTAGATGGACTCTGAAGTCCCTTCTAACTCTGGATCAATGAGCCCCTTATTTTATACACAAGAAAATTGGTGTTATGGAAGCAAATTGATGCCCAATGTCACCTAGGTCATCAATAACTGAGCATTATTTGAAATGACATCCTCTGAGTCTGCAACTACTACTTGTCCCACTATACCAGAGATGTCCAAATAAGGCAGCTGGTGGCAGGAATTAGTAAGACCCGAGTTAAAATCCAGCCTCAGACACTTACTGTGTGAGCCTGAACAAGTCATTTAACCTCTATTTGCCTGAGTTAGGTCATGAGAAATAGCATTTGGAAAGTGCTTAGCACAGTGCCTGGCACATAGAAGGCCCTTAATAAATCTTTCCTTCCTTCCTTCCTCCCTCCCTCCCTCCCTTCCTCCCTTCCTTCCTTCCTTCCTTCCTTCCTTCCTTCCTTCCTTCCTTCCTCCCTCCCTCCC
>NC_058130.1:111934196-111954985 GCF_016433145.1 Gracilinanus agilis | reverse complement strand
CTCTTCCTTCCTTCCTTCCTCCCTCCCTTCCTTCCTTCCTTCCTTCCTTCCTTCCTTCCTTCCTTCCTTCCTTCCTTCCTTCCTTCCTTCCTTTTTTTTCCTTCCTTATTTCCTTCCTTCCCTCCTTCCTTCCTCTTCCTCTATTGTGAAGGCGAGATTTATGACCAAGACAATGCTATTGATGACTTTCTCAAGTGCATTTTCAATGGCATGGACAACTTAGCAATTTTAAATGACTATAACAGATATTTTTTACTATTCACTGATAACTTTTCTCTTCTTTCCTTAATACCCCATATTAGATCACATTGCCAAAACCCTTTATTGTCTGAGATACCAATTTTGTATTCCTTAGCATCTTCACATTCAGAAAGTTGACCATGCCACTATCATTACCTTCTATTTTTTTTTTTTTGGTTGTTGTTGAATGAAACCATGGCAGTCGTCTTCAGCCTGGTATTATCTTTCAAAGCTAAGAGTCTCGTTTTTTTACTTTTCCAAGTTATACTTATTCATTAAATGGCGATCTCTACCCTGCTGGGAAATGTCTTGAGTGAATCAAAAAGCACAGAACTGGACTCTTTGGGCCATGCAATTTGAACTCATTTCTTACATTTTAAACTCTGTACTGGACCCAGATGATTTTCCCCCTTCTCTTGGACTTCATATAGTGCAAGATTCAAATCTCATCTGTGCATTTTGGCTTAAAGTGATTTACTTAGTTATGCCAATAGCATCTAGCAAGAGCTTCAGTCGGGCCCATCTGAAAGGGGCGATCTAAGCACAATGTGCTTTGCATGAATAAATGGAGAGTTTCTCAGTTGCTTCCCTACAGGGACAAGTGTATTGTTTTTAATTGTCTATTTTAATGGACCTGAATAAAATACTCTTCTGTTTTATTTGATCTCTGTCCCTTCTGGGATTTTGCCTTTCTCACTTCTCAGTGACATTCCCTTTTTAGACACTTAATTCTCTCTACTGGGACTCTTGATAATCAAGAGTGGTGACAGTTTCTCAATCTACTAAGGCTCAATCCAGTTAGTGACCCCTGACCTACAGAGGAGGATTTGCAAAGGAACTGACTTTGGGGAGGCTGGGATGAATGAAGAAAAGTCTAGGAGTAAGCAAAAATCAAATAAGAATTTGATTTAACCAGCTCAACCAGCATTCTAATTGATTTTTTCTGAAGAAAAGTTCACTAATGTTTCTAGGCACCACCCTGATTAACTCTGGTTTAACCAAACCCTTCTACTGTGTAGCTCTTTGAGCAAGTCCAGATCTGGATTCCAATGGCCCTCCATTTTGAAACCTAGTTTAAAAACATAATGGTCACCAATTTCCTAATGTTCCCTTTTCCACATCATTCACTGGCCTTCTCGGTTGACCATTCTATTTGTAGGTACAAAATTCAAAGGCGAGAGGGGAAATAATATTCTCTGAATCTTATGTGTCTAGGAAGCAGAGAATTCAAGAATGAATAACAACAGAACAAAAGAATGGATATGTGTAGACAGTTTAAATTCCTTTCTATTAGTACTGGGCATGTAGTAAAGTACTCCGATTTTGTTAGATGAATTTTAGGAATTTAATTGGCTTGTGATTTCACTGCTACAGGAGCTTCCAGATAAGAAAACTCCTTTACTAATGTAGGTGAGTACCTTTTCTGCCATATTATCATCATCATCATTTTCAGCATCAACATTTCAGCAGTAGCATCAACAGTGTCTATATCATCACCACAGCAGAAGCAGCAGCAGCACCACTTATATGGTACTTTAAAGTCTGCTATACTTGAAAAATGTTATTTTGTTTAATCTTCACAAAAATTCTGTGAGATATGAGCTATTATCATCTCCCATTTTATTACGGAGAAAGGCTAAGTGACCAGAATTTGAATTCGGGTCTTCCTGACTACAAGTTTAAAACTTTGGATGCTGAGAGTGCTGAGAAGTGAAGTACCTTACTCAGGGTTATAAAACCGAGTATCCATCAGAGGTGAGACCCATGTCCTACTGGCTTTACGACCAGTTTTTATTCCCTATGGTATGTTGATTCTATACGATTAACATTGTACAACTTCCAACAGAAACCATTGCTTTATAACAATTTGTAATTTAGAAAAGCTCAAAAGTAAAATTCCCTTTGTTTATAAATCAAAGATTTCCCCCTTACTTGCTGTCCTCTAGTGGCACCAATGTAAAGGGAAAAAAATATGGAAAGACTGAATTCCCAAAGCCACTTTTCTTCATGTCTGTTTCAAACCTGGTGAGTGACAAGTCAGTGTGGTGGAGCAATCAGGGCTCTGCTTTAGAGAGCTGCATTTATAAAATAGGAGAAAATCGTACACAGTAACAGTAATAATGTACAATGATCAACTGTGAGTGACTTAACTGTTATCAGCAATGCAAGGATCTTGGACAACTCCAAGGGACTCATGACGAAAAAGACTATCCACTGCCAAAGAAGAAACCGACAGAGTCTGAATGCAGAGTGAAGCATACCATTGTTCACTTTATTTCCTCCATGAATTTTTTTCTAGTATAAGTGATATGTCTTCTTTTACAACATGATAAATACAGAAATATGTATTATATGACAACACATATAAAACCTGTATCATATTACTTGATGTCTTGTGGAGTGGGGAGAATTGGGAGGGAGAGAATATTGATTGCAAAATGTCAGAAAACAACTATTAAAAATTGTACTGATGTGTAAAAAATGGAAATTTAATTAAAAAATAGAGTATCAAATTTAGAGCTGCTTATAGCACTTTTAGTTCTAAATAAAATCACAATTTTAGCAATCGGGGATAAGAATAATTTGTTAAAGTAGTCTCAGTGGATAAAAGAGCCAGGTGTGGAGTCTGGAAGATCTGGGTTCAGATATGGCCTCGGATACTTCCTAGCTGGGTGACCCTGGGCAAATCACTTAATCTCAATTGCCTAGCTTTTATACCACTCTTTTATCTTGAAACCAATACATAGCATCCATTCTAAGGCAGAAGGTAAGCATTTAGGGGAGAAAAAATGAATAATATATAAAAAGGAAGCCAGCAGATAATTGGGTAAGCTTCTCCATTGCCGTTATAGTCCTCCCCACAACCTCCACTGGAACTGTAGTCACAGTCTTTTAGTGAAGTCCACTGCCTCTGTTTCTTCTTCATGAGTTAAGGTCTCACCTATTCCTATAGCCCAGGATGGGTTTCATCTTACTAGTGGCAGAAATATCTTATTGTACTTGTATTGGGCACAAAAAAATACTAGTTGTAGTTTTGTCAGAAATTTGTTTCAAATCAACTAACATTTAGTAGTCCTCTCCATGTGCCTATTAGAGGTGTTGAGGATAGTAAAGATAATGTGAAAAAAAATTCCTGTCCCCCCTTTAGTTTTTTACTTCCTTAGAGGACCATGTGCTTTCTTTTGAATCTGTTTATTTCATATATGTTTTTTATACTTCATGTCATTGTTAATAACCTGGAATTTGCAATTTACACTAGAAAACATTCAAGACAAGTATTTTCCTAGGGCAGCCTCCCCTCTCTAGTATTCCTAGAAAACATACCTGACTTCCAACCCATCATTTTTTAAATTACTGGTTGTCTCTTATGATAAAAGTACATTTGTGTGTACTGTCTATCCCAATAGTTTCTAATGAAGCTCTCAGGCTATCTTCAGCTGAACTGAATCTATGTTAATAGTTAACTCAACATCAAGGCTCTTTTAAAAGAGTCACATTATTTTAGAATAACATGGAATCCGGGACCTAGAAAGTGCCTCTGAGATAACTTAGTCCAGCTAAAGTTAACTCACCATGTATCATAAATATATGGCACATAGATTTCTTTACAACTTTGACCAACTAGAAATTTCAGGAGTGCATGCCCAAATCAAAGGGATAGTTATACAGTGACCTAGAAGACTAGAAAACAAATTATAGGACAAAAACTCACCCCTGGCTGCAGAGGGCTAAGTAGATTCTTTTATAGAATCAATTATGGATTATAAGACTTAGAAGGGATTTCAGGGAACCTTTAGTCCATCCCACATCTGAACAAGTTTGGTAACATGCTATGATTCAGTTTCTGCTTAAAGAACTCCAATAAAGAGATAGTCACTACTTCCCAAGGCAGTTCATTCTGCTCTTGGACAGCTCTTATTTTTAGGTTTTTTCTTTACATCAAATATAACTCTTTCACACTGCAACTTATACCTGTTTCTCCTACTTCTACTCTCGGGGGTCAAACGGAATAAATCTAATCTCTCCTGTACATGGTATCTCTTCAAATCCTCAAAGACTTCTATCTTTAAGTGTCTTCTTCTCCAGGCTTAACATTCCCCATCCCAATAGCCATTCCTTATATGACATGCTCTCCAGCCTCAAGACATCCTCCTCTGGACATATTTCAGCTTGTCTTTCTTTCCCCTAAAATGTGGGGCTCCAAATCTGACCAGGGCAGAGTATAGCTAACATCTTCCTCCCTCGTTCTAAATGCTATGTTTCTCTAATTAAAGCCTCAGAGAGCATTGGCTTTTTGGGCCACAATGACACACTGTTAATGAACTCATATTAAGTTTCAGTCCACCAAAATGTCAGATATTTCTCACAGGAACAATTATTGTCAAGTCACGTTGATATATTTTGCATATGTGTAAGTGCACATGTTGTCTCTCCTGATAGAATATAAGTTCTCTGAGGGTGGGGACTGTTTTGCTTTGAAAGGAACCCAGAACAGAGCTGGGCAAACAGCAGGTTCTTAATAAAAGTGTGTTCATTGATTGATTCTGTATTTGAGATACTGTTTTTAGGAACCAAGTTGAGAATGTAATATTTATTCCTTTTGAATTTCATTCTATTCAATTTGTTCCTTTGTTTTAGCCCAGTTCTTTGGATCCCATAAAACATACCTCCAAGTTCCTGTCATCTGCAAATCTGACAACCAAGTCACCTGTGCTTTCATCCAAATCACTGACTAAAATCTTGAATAACACAGGGCCAAGGACAGAGCACTGAGGTATTCACTCCATTAGAGACATTTCTCCAAGTTAATAGCTATCCCTTGATAACTACTCTTTGGATATGCTCATTCAATCAGTTCCAAATCCATTGAACTGCATTTCCATCTAGTCCAAATTTCTCCAGCTTATTCACACACAATGGCACGAGAGATATTGTCGAATGCTTCATCAAACTGCATCGTGTCTGCAGCATTCTATCTCTATATCAATCTAGTGTCTCTGCCAAAAATAAAATGCACAGGTAGCAACTAGGGCCCTATGAGAATGGGGGTAGGGAGTAGGGAAGTCCAGCTTCAGGACTAACAAGCTAGAGATTAATTTCACAAATTAAATTGCTAACATTTTTGTCTAAGTTTATTCAGTTGTTTCCTCCATGAGAGCTGGTAGACAGAGGAAAGTGAAGAAATGGAAATTCTCATGTGGGATGTGAAGGAACAAAGAAGGCATAATTCTAGGGCATGGAGCTGGAGACAGTTGGGCATGATGTTGTTGTTCAAGTGGGGAGGCAGGTTAAGGTTAGTGGAAAGAGTACCTGTGAATGTGTGTGTGTGTGTGTATAAATATGGGAATGGGAGTGTATGTGTGTGTGAGTGCGGGTGTGTAAATGAGAATATATGTGTGTGTGAGTATATTGAAGTGTGTGTGGGTATACATATCTGTGAGGGTAGGGATGTGAGTGAGTGGATGTGTGTGAATATGTGTGCTTCTGATGCTGCATTTGGAATCAGAAAACCTGAATTTGAATCTTGAGTCTACCACTCAGTTCCTCGGACAAGTCACTGAATAATAATAATATTATTAAATCACTCTGATGGGATTGTTATGAGGTGGTTTCTAAAGTCTTTTCTGTCTCTAAATCCTATATAAACCTTCTTTGATCCTCTTATTCAGAAAAGATACATCCTTCCTTTGAACTCATACCATTAACATTTATTTATTCGAAACATATTTTAAAAATTTGCAATAAGCTCTAATGATACCTCTTACTTTCATATCACAGATATTTGCAGATACCTCTCTGCCTCTTCCCAATTGAATCCTCAGTTGTAACAAAAAACAGTTAAGCAAAAACACTGGATACAGTAATCATGTCAGACAATGTATACAACACTTTGCCCTGGTAGTCCTCTATATCTCTACTGAGATGAAGAAGGTATGTTCCGTTGTCTGTTCTTTGGAACCTTTGCTAGTTAAATACCTGGAATGCTTTTTTTTTAAATTATGTATTTGTTTGCATGTTGGCTCACTGGTTAGATTGTGAGGTCCTATGGGCAGGGACTGTCTTCTGCCTCTTCTTAATTTCCCATGTCTTAGCACAGTGGCTGGCACATAGTAGGTTTATTGATTGTTGGCTTTTTAATACTCAGAATCCTGCTTCCTTTGGGTGATATTTGTCTCCTTTTACCTTGTTTTAGTCATAGGTAGCGATTTGTCTTTTAGTTCTGCTGATTTCATTCTCTAGCGGTGGATATAAATCTTTAAATTTTTCTGAATTCCCCATGTTCATCAATTTGTATTGTGCAATAATATTCCATTACATCCATATACCACAGGTTTTTCAACCATTCTCCAATCAATGGACAACAACTTTTCCTCCCAGGTTTTTGCTACTTCAAAAAGTATGATTTTGACTACTTTGGATTGATAGAATTTTGTGGTACTCTTGTGAACCCATTACATTATATTCATTGTGTAATTATTTGATCACATACTTTTCTTTCTCTTAGTAGAATGTAAATTCCTATAGATATGGAGAAAGAGAGACAGACAGACCTACAGATAGATAGATAGATGGATGGATAGATGGATGGATGGATGGATGGATGGATGGATAGATAGATAGATAAATAGATAGATAGATATAGGGATAGCTCCTCCTAGCATCTACGGCAATATACACAGGAGGCACTTCATAAATATCAGATAAATGAAAATAATTCAGAGTACTGGAGAATAAAAATAGAAAACTCAAGCAACAGCACTAAAGATGGACTTTGCCAGCTAATATAAGGTCAATGCTATTATGTGCACTGTAGTTTCATCATTGATATGTGTGGCAAGGACCAGCAAAAATGATGCATGATGGTAAAAATGACTGCAGATAAATAGAAGTCTTGAGACCCTTAGCCATATGCCTTCATTATCTTCCTTTCCTCAGATTCATAAATTTATATCTTAGAAGCTAAGTGTTTTATAAACTAGGGGTGCAAATTATTATTAAAGTTTGTTATTTTCTGGTATTTCCTTCCTTTAGACTCCTATAAGTGCAACTTTATCACACTTTCCCCCTTATCCCATTTCCAATTTCTCACTAGCTTTATTATTGCTTTTTAAAATCCCAGAAGTAAACTTCAAATATTTACAAATCTAACTTCATGTTTTTCCTTTCGTAAATTTGTGGGCAAGCCTAGTGCTTAGGACAGAGTAATAAATCTGTATAGTTATGTATTGTACCAATGGGCACTGTACAAACTTCCCCATGTAGCTCTGTCAATGGGCCTCAGTCCTGGCCTGTAACAGTGGAGCTTGTCTAATCTTGAGTCTCACATTAATTGAATCATGGTGAAACATCTGGTGACAAATTGGGATTATGGGGGAAAAATACCCTTCCTTCATACTTGCAGTCAGAATTTGAAAGCAGGCCCTTCTCAAGAGACAAGCTTAGTGTGCCCACACATTCTCCAAGAGTTTGCAATGAAAAATATTGAAACAGCAGTGAGAGGGAAAGTAGAAAATTAAGAGAGGACCATTGTTGGTAACCCACATTAGTTTGGGCACTTTGACAAAATCCTGAAATGCTGTAGACTGTTATTTTTATCATTCGTTTTTTGAATAATTTCTTAAAACCTAGAATGAAAGCAAACACTGAG
The DNA here is from genome assembly GCF_016433145.1 of Gracilinanus agilis. Lineage (NCBI taxonomy): Eukaryota > Metazoa > Chordata > Mammalia > Didelphimorphia > Didelphidae > Gracilinanus > Gracilinanus agilis. Next base: position 111,947,097 of record NC_058130.1, on the reverse strand, counting down.
GTTGAGGGAGAAGAGAGGAAGAGGTAGAAAGTGTGAACAGAAACCCGTAACCCAAGTATTTTCAGTGCATCTCAAAGATTCTTATTCTTCTTGTTGAAAAAAGGACCCAGGTTGAGTCTGGAGTCAGTAGAGAGTGAATATGTGAGATTGTAAATATCTTATTAATAATATCACGGTTCATAGGTTCAGAGATCTAGATCTGGGAAAGACTTCAGAGGCCATCTAGAACAGGTCTCTCATTTTACAAATGAGGAAACTGAGAGCAAGATGGGTTAAGTGACTTTTTCTTATCTGAACTTTGCCACCATGCTTCAGCTGCCTTCTTCTTCTAATTCTGTGGCACATTTCTCCTGTTAGTGAGTTTCTCCTGGAATTTCCAATTTAAGGAAGAGCCAAGACCAGTAACCATCTTCCATTCTCTGTTCTTCGGTAGAATACTTCTGCCAGTGTGCCATCTCTCCTCCCCTTTCCCAGCTCCCTTTTTGGTCTTGTCTTTCTCTATTAGAATATACACTCCCCCTTGATGTCAAGGACTATTCTTTCTGTTTGCATTTATATCTACAGTACTCACCATAATGCCTGGCACATAGTAAGTATTTAATAAAGTTTTTTTTTTGTTGATGTTGCCCAAGATCATGCACGTGACGAAGCTGGCATTTTAAAAAATTCCATAAATATTTATTATGAGCCAGTTTTGTAGAGAGCCCTGAGCTAGTAAAACTTTGGGGGAGATCGAAAGTTTAGGAAATACACAGTCTCTGCCTTCATGGAGCTTATAGTCTCATGAGAGGGCAGTATACAGATAGATATAACACACAATGTTTTGTGATAAGTATATTATAATTAATCAATTACATGCAGAATGAAGAGTAAGTCACCAGTGGAGGGAGTCAAGGAAGGCTTCATGAGGAGGTAGCATTTGAGTTGGGAAAGGTAAGAATTTATTAGATAAAAAGGGGGCAGCTAAGTGGCTCAGTGACTAGAGAGCCAGGCCTGGAGATGGGAGCTCCTGGGTTCAAATCTGGCCTCAGAGACTTCCTGGCTGTCTGCCCTTGGGCAGGTCATTTAAACCTAATTGCCTAGCCCTTGCTGCTTTTCTGCCTTAGAACTGATAGCTAGAATTGATTTTAAGGCAGAAGGTAAGTGTTTTAAAAAAAAGTGAGAGGAGAAGCATTCTTAGATTAGAGAACTGTGGTTGAAGGCATGAATGTGAGAGAACAGAGAACGTGTTTTGGGGACTTTTGAATGGAATAAGGAGTGCATAGTGGAGAAAGGAGGAACTAAGGGTTGATTAAGCATCTTCTATGTTCCAGGAACTGTGCTAAGCAATAATTTTCAAATAGAATCTCATTTGATCCTTACAACAGCCATGTGAGGTAGGTATGATTATTATCCCCATTTTACAGTGGAAAAAATTGAGTCAGAGAAGCTGGCATTTGCATTGAGGGCATATCACTCTAATTTAAGCCCTCAAAGCTTTATCCTCTTTCTTCTTCATTGCCCTATCTCTTTGAAATTCTGTTATATTCTTAATAAAAATGGCTTAATGACTATATCAGTAACAAAGCCAACAGAAACCATGATTATTTCAATAGACACAGAAAAAGCTTTTGACAAAATACAACATCCATTCCTATTTAAAACACTAGAGAACATGGGAAGAAATGGAATATTCCTCAGAATGATAAATAGCATCTATCTAAAACCATCAGCAAACATTATATGTAATGAAGATAAGCTAGAAGCCTTCTCAATAAGATCAGCAGTGGAATAAGGATGCCCATTATTACCATTTCTATTCAATATTGAACTAGAAATGCTAGCTATAGAAAAATAAACAAAATAGAAATCTGACTATATTAATTTAAAAACTTTCTGCATAAACAAAAGCAATGTAACCAAGTTTAAAAGGCAAACAACAAACTCAGAAAAATTCTTCATAGCAAATCTCTCTGACAAAGGTTCATTTCTCAAATAGTTAGAGAATGGAGTCAAATTTATAAGAATACAAAGCCTTTCCCAACTGACAAATGGTCAAAGGATATGAACAGGAAATTTTTAAAAGAAAAAATTAAACTATCCTTAGTCTTATGAAAAAATGTTCCAAATATTGATTAGAAAAATGCAAATTAAAACATCTCTGAGGTGCCACCTCACATCCATCAGACTGGTTAACATGACAAAGCAGGAAAATGATAAATGTTGGAGGGGATGTAGAAAAATCTGGACACTAATAAATCACTGGTGGAGCTGCGAGTGATACAATCATTTTGGAGAATAATCTGGAACCATGCCCAAAGGGCCATCAAATTGTGCACACCCTTTGACTCAGCCATATCACTACAAGGTCTGTATCCCAAAGAGATTAAAGATAGGGGAAAGAATCTACTTATACAAAAATATAGCAGTTTTTTTTGTGGTGACAAAGAACTAGAAACTGAAGAGATGTGCATCATTTGGGGAATGGTTGGATGCATTGTGGTATAATACTGTGCCATAAGAAATTATAAACAAGATGATCACAAAACAAAACAAAACAAAAACTGGAAAGGCTTATCTGAAGTGATGTAAAGTGAAATGAGAAGAATGTAGTATATAGTAACAACAATAATGTATGATGATCATCTGTGAATGACTTAACTATTAACAATAAAGGAAGGATCCAGTACTACTCTAAGAGATTCATGGCAAAAAAAGGATATCTATCATCATAAAACAATCAGATGGAGATTGGATGCAAACTGAAACATACCATTCTGTGACATATCCAGTGACCACGAATGTACCATAAAGCTCTGTCCTGGATCCTCTTTTTACTCTCTACTCACTCACCCTAAGCTATCCCATTTTCAAACTTCCAAATTAATTTCTAGAGCACTACTATTCTCCCAGTCATCCACAACCACAACTTTGGTATCATCTTGACATCTATGACCTTCAAGATCAAAAACAAAGTCCTCTGTTAAGCATTTAAAGTTCTTCATAAACTGGCCCTTTCCCATCTTTCTAATTTTCTTAAATTTACTCCCCCTAGTCACTCTTTAGCAATATTGACCTACTTGCTCACACACAAAACAACATCTTTTCTTTTTTGACTTTACACCAGCTGTCTCCTGTGCCTAGAATGCTCTCAATTCTGCCTACTGGCTTCTTTGACTTGCTTCAAAACTCAACTCATCTTCTACTTTCTATAGGAGGCCTTTCCCAGTTCCTCTAGTTGTTAGTGCCTTTCCCTCTGAGGTTACCTGCCATTGACTCTATATATCTTATATATACCTGGTTATTTGCATGTTGTTTCCCTCATTAGGAAGTTAACTCCTTGAAGGCAGGGACCATTTTTACTCTTTTTTTTAAAAATTATTACCAGCACTTAGCACAGTACTTGGCATGTAATGAAGTGCTTAATACATGTTTTTTCGCTCAATTTATCCAAATATTCTCTCTAGTGAAATCGTCAGCTCTTGTGGGTTGAGTTTTTACCTCTCCCTCTATAACTTTCAATTCTAGATATATAGACCTTATTACTCTTCTGAGCTCCAATTGTACATCACCAAATGTCTGCTGGACATTTCCATATGATGTTCCATAGATATATTAACTAATCACTTCTAAAATTGAATACAAAATCTTTCTCTTCTTTCTTTTGGAAACATCATTATTCTTTTAGTCACTGAGTTTCTCAATCTCAGAGTCATCCTTGATTCTTCCCTCCCCCTTCTTGTTTGATCAGTTGCCATGACTACGACTATAGCATCCCTTTGATCTATCCCCTTCTCTTGACTCACATGGCCACCACCCTCATTTAGACTCTCATTATATCCTCTGGATCATTGCACTAGCCTTCTAATTTACTCCCCCATATCTAATTTCTCTCCTCTAACCCATTCTCTACATGACTGATAAATTAATATTCCTCAAGCACAGAGATAACTATATCATCCCCTTGCCCCCTAAACTTTGGTGGCTCTTGTTTGCCTCTAGAACTTATTTTAGAGAAGGAAATGGCAAACCACCCCATTATCTTTGCCAAGAATACCCCAAATAGGGCCACAAAGAGTTGTATACAACTGAAATGCCTGAACAACAGAAATGATTTCACATTATTCTATTCCATGTGCTCTTGGTTCCGTCTAGATTGGCTTAAATGCTGTTTCCTGGAAATGACATTTCATTTTTCATCTTGACACTTTTTTACAGATTGGGTCCTGTGCTTATAATGCTTTCCTTCCTTGTTCAGTTGTTTTTAGTCATATATGAATCATCACGATCCCATTTGGGGTTTTCTTGGCTAAGAAAATGAAGTGGTTTGCCAATTCTTTCTAAAGCTCATTTTTCAGATGAGGAAACTGAGACAAACAGGTTTAAATGACTTGCCCAGGGTCACATAGCCATTAAGTGACTAAGGCCAGATTTGAACTCATGAGTCTTTCTGACTGGACCTAATGCTCTATCCATTGGACCACCTAGCTGCCCTTCTTATCTTTGCCTAATTGGAATCTAGTTCCCTTCAAGGCTCAGCTGAAGTGCCACTTGCTATCATCAATTCCTTTAACAACAGACACTTAATAAATGGTTGCTGAATTAGAACGAATCCCTCTCATATTTTTACCGACTAGGTCCAGGCAGAACAAATCTAATCTCACATGATAGGTTTTCAGATACTAGAAGTCAAATATCATGCCTTTCCTAAATCTCCTCCAGACTAATTATTATCAGTTCCTTCAACTAATCTCCATGTGATAAGGTCTCTAGTCCTCTCATTACCTTGGTTGTCCTCTTCTGAAGGCTCTGTAGCTTATCTTTGTCTTTCCTAAATGTGTTGTTTAGAACTGAACCCAGAACTCTAAGTGTGGTCTGTCCAGGCAGAATACAGCTGAGATTCACCTCTCTTACTCTGGATACTTTACTTTTCTTTTTGTCTTTTAAAAAAAATCCATATCTTTCATCTTAGAATCAATACTACATATTGGTTCCAAGGCAGAAGAATTCTTTTACCCTTCTTAAAAGGAAAGCATTAAATTTTTTTTGGCTGTTATGTCAATCCGTGACATATTCAGTTTCTGATCCACTAAAACCCCAGATTTTTTTTTTCAGATAAACTGTTGTCTGGCCATGTCATCCTTATCCTATCCATTTTGAACCCAATTGTATAATACTATATTTATCTATATTAATTTGATGATATTAATTTTGAGCCATCATTCTAACCCATTAGTATCTTTTTGCCTATTGAGTCAGTCATGCAACATGCTCAAGATTTCCTCATTGGCAGAAAGGTTAAGTACCGCAAAGGTAGAAAGCCTTAGATCTAGATTCAAACCTAAGTCCTCTGACTCTGAATGGGATGGCACACCCTTAAATTATTTTGATCCACAAATTCTCATTTCCTTTTACACTTGCTGACAAATAAACTGGAAGGTAAGTGGCTTCCAGGCAGAGATCATGTTTTCTACTTCTTTGTACCTCCCTATTGTCTTCCATGCTGACAGTTACACAATAGGCCCTTAATAAATGTTTATTGACTTCATTTCATTTTCCATATGTGACACACATGTGAGAGAAGCAATGGGTGCATAATACCTTCAGATATTTCCCTAACTACTAAAAACAGTATTTTCTGAAAACATGTAGCTCCCAAGTAGTAGTTTATATGCTAGGAATACTAAATTGATTATTATTTTCTTAAAAAATTGAAACTATTTCCATCTGTCACCCTATGCAATAACTAGTCCCTATCTCTTCAGTAGCTCTGGCAGATCTTTTCTTCTCTTGTCAATTCCCCTATTAACCCCTTTTTAGCCTTAATCTTTGACACAAACTCTTATAAAACCACATTTATAACATGAGAATTAAATAGCCTTAGGGCTGCCAACTGCCCAAATTTTGACCAGTTTGATTGGTATTTTCACATAAACTCTAAATGTTTCTCACTGATATGCTTTCGAAATGGCTGGTTTGTTGTTGTCATAGTTTTGATTGAGTGATGTTACTTAGCCTTCTACTTCACTGAGAAGATTGGAGGCCTTTCATAGGAGAGTCTCTTTCTACTTTCTTTATTCTTTAAAAATTTTCAGCAACATCATGACCTTCTCCTTTTCCCTCCTATCTCAGAGAACTCATTACCAAGCAGAATCTTTTTTACCAGAACCCTTGATTCCTTCCTTCTCTCCAGGTCCTTGCTGCCCAGGCGGACCCTTTTTTCTGTTTATCTTCAAATTCTTACTAACCACTCCTTACCATCTCTTGGAACCTAAACTCTTTCCCTTTGATTTTTTTTAAAAGAGCTTTAGTTACAATTCCATCCCATTCTTCTCCTGGGGAAATAAGCTTTTTTTTTTCTTTTTTAAAGTTGCCTACATTAGATGCTTTTTACTTTTTCAACATCCTCTTAGCTTCTGCTCCTTTTTACTCTAAAGAAATAGGTCTTTCAAAGATCATCTATAGCTTTTTTTTTAAACCCTCACCTTCCATCTTAGAATCTCTTTTGTGTATTATTAGTTCCAAGGCAGAAGGGGTAGGCAATGAGGATTGAGCAACTTGCCCAGGGTCACACAGGTAGGAAGTACCTGGGAATATATTTGAATCCAGGTCCTCCTGCCTCTAGGTTTGCCTCTCAATACTCTGAGCCACCTAGCTGACCCAGCAGTAATCTTCCCATCACTGAAACCATTGGTCTTTTCTCAGTCTTCATACTCTTTCAATTCTTTGTAGCATTTAGCATTGTTCACTGTGCCCTCCTGGATACTTATCCTTTCCTTGACTTCAGAGATATCAAGCTTTCTTGGTTCTCCTCTGGCTTCTTCTCTATCTCCACAGCTTCCTCATCTGCTGTTTGGTCCCTTGAGAAGAGTACAACTCAAGGTTCTGTCCTTTGTCCTCCTCTCACTCTTTATATAGTCTCCCTTGGCAGTTTCATTCCTTTTCACAGCTTCAACTACCTTCTTCATGCAGATGACTCCCATATCTAAATTTCTAATTAACCCCTATCTTCCAAGGTCCCTTCTCACATCATCAACTACCTACACACAGTTCTATTTGAATATCCTTTTGACATCTCAAATTAAAAATGTCCGGTTTGAGACATTCCACTTGCCCCCACATGATCCCAAAAAACCTGCTCTTGTTTAGAAAGGCAGGATAGCAGTGTAAAGGGCATTGGGCTTGGAGTTAGGAGCACCTGGATTTGCTTCCTGCCTCATATGCTTGCTAGTTACATGACCCTAGGCAAGTCACTTAACTTTCATGGACCTCAGTTTCTTTGTGTATTAAATGAGGAAAACAATAGCATTTACCACAGAGGGCTGTCATGATGATCAAATGAGATAATATATGCAACATGATTTGTAAATTTTAAAATATTTTAGAATTTTAAAAATTATTATTACTGTTACCTTCTTCTAACCTCCATTTCTTTTTGTAGATTCACCATTCACCTCATCTCCTGTGATAATCTCGCATTATTTATCTCTTGTATCTTTTATCCATAATCTTTATCCTCCACCTCTTGTATCTTAACTATCAAGTCTTTTTGATACTACCTCCACAATATTCCTTACATCTGTTCTCTTCCTTCTATTCCCACTGTAACCACCCCATTTCTGGTCCTCATTTCCACCTGGGTTTATTATTATAATAGACTTCTTCCAGGCCTTCCTGTTTCTACTCTCTCTCCCATTCTAAATGATCTTTCTCACCTGTTATTTTTAAAAACTCTCACTCCTAAATATAGTCATGTCACATCTTTGCTCAAAATATGTTAGAAATTCCTTATTGTCCAACAAGTGAAATTTAGTCTTTAATTCTCATGACCTTCCACAATCTAGTGCCATCCTATTTTTATGTGATATTACTGCTCTAAATATAATTTGAGCTTCATTCTTACTTGATGGTCTCTAGAAAGCCACTCCAGTTCCATCAACTCAGTGTTATCCTTGACTCCTTACTCACACCCAGCCCAATTATCCAATCTTAACAAATTTTGTCAGATCTATCTTTCTAACATTTTCCCTGTATATGTCTCCTCTCCTCTCAAGCAGTCACCATCTTGGTGCAGTCTCACATCACCGCAGGCTCAGACTATTGTAATAGTTTTCTGGTTGGACTGTGCCTCAAGTCCCTAATTACTCCCATCTATCCTCTGAAATGATTTTCCTAAAACTCTGTTCTGATCATGTCAACCTCCTCCTCTCCCCCATTCAATAAGCACCAGTAGGTCCCTATTAGCTCCAGAATAGAATAGAAAATGTTATTTTTTTGGCATTGAAAACCCTTCTCAATCTACCCCTTCCTATTTTTCAAACTTACTTCCTTCCCTTATATGTTACAATTCAGCAATCTGTCTCTCATGTGTGGAATCCTCTACTTCTTCATCTCTGCCTCTTGGTTTCCATTAAAGATTCAGTTCAACTCCTCCCTTCTGCAAGAAGGCTTTCCTAGTCTCCCTCTCTAATAGGGTTTTCTCCTTTCTATCTAATCTGTATATATTTTGTTTACACATAACTGTAGGCATGTTGTCTTTCACATTAAAATGTAAGCTCCTTGAGGGTAGGAACTATGGGGTTTTGCCTTTCTTGGTATCCTCAGAGTTTAGAATGGTGCCTGGTATGAACACTGACCGATTGAGAGCTCTCTGATCTTTATATGCACCTTGCACCATCATTTACCACACTTTTGCTCATACTTTCCCCTATGAAATATACTACCCAACCAGGCTTTTATTTTTTTAAAACTCTTTCCTTCTATCTTGGAATCAATTCTAAGTATCTACTCCAAGGAAGAGCAGTAAGAGTTAGGCAATTGGGGTTAAGATACTAAGAGCCCCTTCATTAGGAAGTCACAGACTTCTCTTCTCACACCTTATTGGCGTCCCTGCTATTGCCTAACCTCAAAAACCAAAAAATTATTTGAGGTCATATTTGAACCCAGTGCCTCCCACTTTTAGTCCTGTGTCTCTCTCTCCACTGAACCATCTGACTGCCCCTCTACCCATCCTTTAAAGCCCAACATACATGCCACCTCTTTCCAGAAGCTTTCCCTGATCCCTTAGGTCTGGCAGGGGTTATTAATCTTTTTTAATATCATGAACCCCTTTATTGGTCTCATAAAGCTTAAGGACCCCTTCTGAGAATAATTATTTTAATCAACAAAATAAAATACATAGGGGCAGCTGGGTAGCTTAGTGGAGTGAGAGTCGGGCCTAGAGACAGGAGGTCCTAGTTCAAACCCGGCCTCAGCCACTTCCCAGCTGTGTGACCCTGGGCAAGTCACTTGACCCCCATTGCCCACCCTTACCAATCTTCCACCTATGAGACAATACACCGAAGTACAAGGGTTTAAAAAAAAATAAAATACATAGGACTATGAAGGAAATCAATCATATTGAAATAGTAATTAATTTTTTAAAAAACAAGTTCATATACAGAGATGGATACCCTATGGCATGTAATGTAATCAAATGTAATGGACTTCTGTACTAGCAGCAATGCAATGACCCAGGACAATTCTGAAGGACTTATGAGAAAGAACACTATCTCCATCCACAGAAAGAACTGTGGGAGCAGAAACACAGAAGAAAAACAATTGCTTGATCACATGGGTCGATGGGGATATGATTGGGGATGTAGACTCTAAACGATCACCCTAATGTAAATATTAATAATATGGAAATAGGTCTCTATCAATGACACATGTAAAGCCTAGTGGAATTACTTGTTGGCTGGTGGGGGGGTAGAGGATAGGGGGAGAAAAGTGAAGGGAAAGAAAAGGAATCATGTAACCATGGAAAAATATTCTAAATCAATTAATTAAATAAAAAATTTCAAACAAACAAGTTCATAGACCTCAGTTTAAGAATCCTTGCATTAGGAAGTCACAGCCTTCTCTCACATCTTATTAGCATCCCTTCTGTTCACTGCTTTTACATTATTTCATAGCAGAGTTGTGACTCACTTGTGTGTGGGTCATGTACCTCTTTTAAGGCATTGGGGAAGAGATTTTGGTTTACTTAAACTTTATATCTGAACACTGCTTCCTCACTCCTCACCCCCCAGTACCTATACATAGTAGGTGCTTAGAAAATGGTTGTTGAATCATGCACAGTAGGGACTCAATCCATATTGGCTGAGGGAAGCAGTATCATTTTAAAATTTAGTTCATTGTGTAAAGCAGCATGATTTGAATGAATAAACTTTAACTTTTGCCACAGATTTACACCAAAGTTAATATAAAAATGGATGAATAATTGATATAATTTTTAAGTAAAGATCTCTTTCCTTCACAGTTATCCTCAAAAGGAAAGAAAGATCAATTCAATTCCACTCACATTTATTAAGCACTTACTGTGTACGAAGCATTTTTCAAGTGCATTAAGTGTAGAGATACTACCTTTCTTTTTACCTTATTACCCAAGTTCAATAATTTGATTAATCAACCAATAAGCAATAATGCACAGAAATTAAAGTTATTCCTTAACAAAACTATACTACTTGCCATACACTGTGCACTATTTACATTTCTCTATTCTAACTTTGATGAATTTGCTTCTACCCATGTCTCTGTGCTGATCTAATATAACTCAGGAACATTGGGCTTCCTGGTTTTCTAGTCTTTTTCTCTAGGAATTCCACATTAAAAATTTCCCCTTAAAAATAGATAACTGCTCAAAAACAGTATAAAAATGTCTTATCACTCCTGAATAATTAAAAATTGTACAAATAAGAAAAATGCCTTTAAATTATCTGAGTTAAAATCAAATTGTATCTGTGAAACATTCATTGTTAATTTAACCAGCATGTTTTCATTAATGGGAAATATTTGTTGATCTGTACACCATACTGAAAATGTGAATCACAATGAAATATAGCATGCACAACAGTTGAATAGTCCCTAAATTGTTATTACTACCATTTCAATTATTTATGCAGTAAACTGTATAATAGAACAATAACATTAAAAGATAAATACAGACCTCATCTCCCTGATGTGTGCCTTCTTCCCACATACCCTATTTACAATTAAACAGAAGTCAGAATCCGACACTTGCTGAGCAGCATTTCCCTAGCTTTTGAATGTACCGGTCCTTTCTGTGAATTTCCCTACTGTACTCCCCTTCTGATGAAACATTTATTTGAACAAACAAAATACATATGTACAAATAAATACAGATGTCAGAATCTGACATGCAAGTGCAAACACATGTCTTTACCCATCCCCACCACCTGACAGGATGACAGACTAAAGAGCTTTTTGAATTGAAACTACGTATAAAGCCTCCGAATGGAATGACCAGACAAAAGCCCTATAATCAATTTAATGTCTTGAGGAAATAGTACATTTTCTTTGAGTGTGTGATCCATTGACGTTTCAGTATTGTTGCACTCATGGAACAGGTAACAAAAGAGTCAGTGAGGGGAAACTATGACTAGCAGAGTCTTCAACTACAGATATCTCTGCTATATGATGGAATATGACCAGACCAAGGACAAATTTCAGAATACATTTCATTCATTCTTCCATTCAATCACTCATTCATTTGATAAGCTCTGCCTTCAAACAGTTATCGGTAAAATCAATCAAGACTTAAACATTTTGTTGTACTATTAGCAGAACCTATAGCTCCCTCCTTGTCCAAATGGAAGAGTCAAGAATATAATTTTTCATCTGAAGAATTATCTCAAGAAATACTCAAATGGAAAGTAAGGATATTTTAAAACCTGTTAGACATAAACTCTAGAACAGGCTAATGAAGACTAAGAAACATTATTTATGGCAAAAGCAAGAAAAGGAAATAGAATTTCAAGGTACAAGTTGGAAGGACAAAGAAAAAAATTAAACATGGCCAGTGAATGCTCCACAAATTCTTTTAGAAAGCAATTATAAACAGAAATCAGGTCTCCAGAAGTGCAGTAAAGTGTAGGACAGAGAAGAAACAGGCAAAACCCTCACTTTTAACTCAGTCACCCAGATAATTCAAGTCAAAAAGTATTTTGCTTGAGTTTCCCAGATAATGACTTCACATCAGCCCTTCCTTTTGATGGCAGGGACTTGGCCAGTAGAAAGCCTTTTTTGAGTAACCTGAATACTATAGCTCAGTCCTCTTGCTTACCAAACAGTCCCTTAAGGCCATATTCAGTCTTCCCCCCCCACCCCAACAGTTTGGAATTAAGGAAAAGGTAAGGCTTCAGGCTGTGAGGATTTAACTTTCTCTCTGTCTGGGATTCTGGAGCCTAAGTTTTTTCAAAGAACTGAAATAATTTCAAAATTTCAAAATGATTTTAAAATGAAGAAACACAAATGAGAAGATCTTCCTGAGAAGAGATCACTCTTGGCTGGAATATGATGGGAAAGACACTGACTGGATTGAGAGTTAGAAACCCAGGGGACTCATAGTTTTTCAATCCTTTTAAACTGCTCTATACCATTTGACACAACTGATAACCCTCTCCTCTTAGATATTTTCTTATCTCTGGATTTTCATGACATTATTCTTTTTTGGTTCTTTCCTATCTATCTGACCACTCCTCAGTCTCCTTTGCTGGCTCATTGTCCATATCTATCTAGTAACTATGGGTGTCCTCCAAAGTGTTATTTTTTAAAAACTTTTACCTTCTGTCTCAGGATGGATTCCAAGTATAAGTTCTAAGGTAGAAGAACAGCAACAGCAAGGCAATTAGGGTTAAGTGACTTTCCCAGGGTCACATAGTGTAAAGATTCTAGGAAGGATATGAGGTCAGATTTAAACCTAGGACCTACTATCTCTAGGTCTGACTCCGTATTCACTAAGCCACCTAGCTGCTCTTGTCCCTGAAGTTTTGTCCTGGATCTCTGTTTTCCTCTCTAATCTCTCTCTCTCTCTCTCTCTCTCTCTCTCTCTCTCTCTCTCTCTCTCTCTCTCTCTCTCTCT
>NC_058130.1:111890648-111918148 GCF_016433145.1 Gracilinanus agilis | reverse complement strand
ATTAATGCAGACAATTTGTCGGAGGGTCACATATTGAGGGTGACTCTTCAATACATTGGTCACAAAAATGAGAAGAAAGAACTCACTGGAAAAGACCCTGATGTTGGGAAAGATTGAAGACAAAAGAAAAGAGACAGCGAAGGAGGAGATGGATAGAGTCAGACACGATTGAATGACTGAACAACAACAAAAAACTGATGCTCTAGGACAAAGTCCTGGTCACTTGACCATGACTGCCTGCTCTGTGCCAGGCACTGTGCTAAATGCTGGGGATACAAAGAAAGCAAAAACAAAAGTACAAAAACCAGTCCCTGATCTCAAGGAACTTACCATCTAAGTGGGGAAACAGCATGTAAACATGTAGATTTTAGCTAAGACTGGATGGAAGCCAGGGAAGCCACCAGGCGGAGATGAAGAGGTAGAGAGTTCTAGGCAAGGGGGACACTTTGTGAACATGCTCTGGAGTTTGGAAATGGAGTGTCCTATGCAAAGAACATCAAGGAGACCAGAGTTAACTGGTTCATATATAATAATAATAATAGCCTAGAATTCCATAGCATTTACTTACTATGTGCCAGGTACGGTACTAAGTGCTTTAGAATTGTTATTCAGGGCAGCTGGGTAGCTCAGTGGATTGAGAGCCAGGCCTAGAGACAGGAGGTCCTAGGTTCAAATCCGGCCTCAGACACTTCCCAGCTGTGTGACCCTGGGCAAGTCACTTGACCCCCATTGCCTACCTTTACCACTCTTCTGCCTTGGAGCCAATACACAGTATTGACTCCAAGACAGAAGGTAAGGGTTTAAAAAAATTGTTATTCAATGAATCTTCATGGATCTTCATGACAACTCTGGGAGGTAGGTTCTATTATGCTCATTTTACAGCTGAACAAACTGATACAAATATAGGTTAAATAACTTGTACAGGGCCACACTATATTACTAGTGTCTAAGTCTGTATTCAAATTCAAGTCTTTTAAGTTCAAATTCCCATGCCTGGCATTCAAAGCCTTCAACAATTTGGGACCAGACTCCTTTACCTGAATTCATTCCACTCACCTTATTCTCTCCACTTCTGCCAAAGCAGACTACTCTGTCTCCCCTAATAGGTTCTAGCCTTCCAGCCTCTCCATTCTCTCTAGTTTCTCCTTGTGGCTGGGATGTGCTCCATTCTTCAACATTTTTTATCAAGACTTTAAGCTCGGGGCAGCTGGGTAGCTCAGTGGAGTGAGAGTCAGGCCTAGAGACAGGAGGTCCTAGGTTCAAACCCAGCCTCAGCCACTTCCCAGCTGTGTGACCCTGGGCAAGTCACTTGACCCCCATTGCCCACCCTTACCAATCTTCCACCTATGAGACAATACACCGAAGTACAAGGGTTTAAAAAAAAAAAAAGACTTTAAGCTCAACTTAAATGCTTAAATGCTCCCTCCTACAGAAGGGAGACTCCTGATTTCCTCTTCAGTAAGGACTTTCCCTCTCCAACCTTAAGCATACAGCTTTGTTTTTACACCTCTGTAATCCACGTATCACATTCTGGTTATTAGAGTTATTTGGCTTCTGGATCTACAAGGCTGTGAGCTCCTTGAGGGCAGGATTTATCTTCTATAAACTTTATATATGCCCACAGTCTAGCAGAATGTTCTGTACAAAGGAAATATTTAATATAGAGTTGTTAAATGAATAAGTGAATTTTAAATGGGTGACGCGGCCATTCCTCCTCATTTTTCTTCTTCCACTCATTTCTCCTGTAAGGACCCCACATTGGTTTCTCTCCTTCCTGTAATTAAATTGTAACAGTCTTCCAAGTGTCATTTTCTTTTCTGGAAGGAGTTCAGAAGAAGTAGGATCTGATCATTCTAACCTGAGGTACACTGAACCGTCTAGGGTTTAGACCTATTAGATCTATAAATATGCTTGAGTGACCAGGACTTTGTCCTAGGGCAACAACATTTAGAAGGGGCCAACAAAAACATCTTCTGAGTTGTACTTCCTCCAGTCCAGCAGTTATGTCCTGATGCTGTTGTGAGGAAAACACAATGGAAACCTTAAGCAATGCAGAAATGTAGGTGTGTTTATTCACAAAGTTACATGTAATAATCTGAGTGTATTTTTCATTCTGAGTTATTTTTTTTTTGGTGCTTCCCTTATGCTCGTAGTCCCTGTTGTCACCACACATTAGAATTTAATGTTGATGAACTCCCAAAGTCAGGGGAATTCACAAATGTGAAGAGACAGGTTCTAATTTCAGATCAGTTGTGTGATCTTTGCCAAGCAATTTCCCCTCTCTGGACCTCCTATAAAATAGGGATTAGATGATTTATAAGGATTCTTCCAATTCTTAACATTCTACATTTCCAAGTAATTTGGAACAAGAGAACACTTCCAGTTAAATACTGTGTTTGTGAACCACCATGCTACAGTGGAAAGGGCACTAGATTTGGAATCAAAGTCCTGGGTCTGAATCCTGGTTCTGCCACTTAATACCTATGTGACTTTGTAACAAGTCTCTTAATCTGTGTGGTGTCAGCTTCCTTATCTGTTAAATGATTAAGTTAGCCCAAATGAACACTAAGGTCTTTTTAGCTCTAAGTTTTTGATTCCATGACCTTGTTCCCAGAATGAAGATTTAGATGGAAAGGATCTCTGTGGTGGGTGTTCTTCAGTCAAGTCTGACTCTTCGTGACCCCATTTGGGATTTTCTTGGCAAAGATACTGGAGTGGTTTGCCATTTTCTTCTCCAGCTTGTTTTATAGATGAGGAAACTAAAGCAAATAGGATTGTGACTTGCCTTGGGTCACACAGCTAGTTGCTGTCTGAAGTCAGATTTGAACTCAGAAAGATGAGTTTTCCCAACTTCACAACTGGCGCTCTGTCCACTGTGCCACCTGGCTGTCCATGAAAATATCTCTATCATCTATTTGGACTTGCTTGTTCTTAAGATGAGGAAACTGAGGTTTGCTGAAGGATACACAGGTAGCAAGAAATGCAACTAATATTCAAGGGCAAATGGTCCTCTTAATACACCATAAATATATAGAAGTATTCCCTTAGTGCTGTGTAAATCTGTGATGCTAAGAGACCCTAGCCTAGGGAGAAGGAAATACCAATTTCTTTAATTCCCTACCTTATGATGCTGTCTCACTTCCACATTAGCCAACCTGTGCTCCAGCCATCTGGCGCCATCTATTACAGAGTATTCCAAACTACTGAGCATCCCCTTGAGGTGGTAGGTGGTTAGAAGCAATGGCCAAACTTATTGGCTATTTTCTAGTACAACTCCTGCTTATATATGCCTGCTTTTTTTCGATGAAAACAAAGTTTTAGTCAAAGTCTACAGTATCAAGACTAGTATGGAAAATTCATTCCAAGGAACAGTGAATACGACATAGGGAATGTTTGATTTAGTTTACAAAAAAGAGATTGAATTTGAGTCACTAGGGACCGAATCTCAATATGTGTGTGTTCGGCTACTATTGTAGTAACTTATTGGACTAAGCTCACAGAATCACAGGTTTTGAGAGACGGATGGTGGGACATGTAATGCAAGGTGGCTAACAGAAACTTTTTGCTTCTGTAACTTCTAATGGTCACAAAAAGTCAGTTAAACATCTTAGAATCTTCAGAAAGTCAGTTGGAACTTGAAATAGAGGTGAAGTTCCAACTGATGAGGCTTTTGCCTTCTGGCTTTTGCTGTGGCTGGAGGCTTTTTCTTTGGCCTTTCGGCTTGGCTTTGCTTTGGCCTTGGCCTGTGCTTATCTTGTCTTGGGGAAATTTAAACCTATCTCATTTCTCTGGACCTCTCCCTGATCTCCCCATCCATATCCCTTCTCCTTCCCCTGAATTTCCTGTGGGTCCTGGGTGGAAGGGAGGGCTTGGTGTTTGAAAATTGTGGGTTTTAGTTTCTATAGACAAGTAGAGTATTCTCAAATAAGTTACCCTTAGTTTTAGTGATTTAATAAGGACTTACAAGGCAGTCGAATCTCTTGACTGGGAGAGCAGGTTCTCTCATTCTAAACCTCTCTGCGACCCATCCTCCACCATCACCCCTCTCCCTAGCAGCAGTTAGAAAATCCTGAACCTCTTTCCCTCTGACTAACCTGAGATGAATAAATCCCCTTGTTACCTACTCAAAGCCTCTGGTGAATTATTGTATCGAAAATTGAGACAAGGGCTAACAAGGAAAGGAATCATTTTCTTTTTATTTCTTGAGAGAACTGGGGGCATCCATCTTGGCAGGAAGTACCTACCCAAGACTTCCTCCAGCCATCAGTTTGACTGGCAGGGAGGGGCCCTCTTGACTCCTCCCTCAAGAGACTTTAGAAACTAACAAGAGAAACCCTCTAGCAAAATCTAAACATTTCTCACTGGCCTTAATTTCCTCCCTGTATCCTCTGTCTCAAGCCTCTGAGAATAAACCTGTTTGAGCTGCCCTCTCCTACATACCCCATTTCCTTTACCTCTTATATACCTTCTCTTTACCTTCTTTCCTCCTCCAATCACCTTATAATCACCTAATATCCCCATTATCCTTCCTCACACCTAAATTACCTTCGTTGACCCACTCAGATTACCTTATTTACTTTTGATAACAGACACCAGTGGCCATCTATTCCACTCTGTACATGAAAAGACTTACTACTACAGATAACTGTCAAATGGTTGTCTAGGCTTCCCATAAAGACCTCAGATGATTGATCACACTGTTTCCAGTGTTCAAATGTGAAAAAATGTATGCTCAACATTAAAAAATCTTCATGTGGCAGTTAAAAGTTCCATGATGTCAGTAATATTTCTTAGTAGCATTCATTTTGTTAATTTAATAATTATATTAGTTTCTGAAAAAAAAAACCAACAAAACAAAACCTAGCAACTTCATATAACTGAAAAAACTCAAGAATGGTTATTATAAATAATCCTTTGAAGTTTTAAACAATTCAATTTAAATCCAATTGTCTTAATTTGTCAGGTTTTTAACAAGTGAAATAAATTCCTTTGTAATGGACAAATACATAACCAGTTTAATTTTAAAATCCACTGGAGCAAATTAGTACAAGCAAAAACAATAGAGACAGTTTAAATACTGAAGTATAGTGATATAAAGTATAAGGCCTAAATCCAAAGAAATGGGCCACTACATTTATCACTGAGATGAACAAATACTGTTATTGATGGAGATGTAAAACTGCTGCTCCCTTTGAATAATTGCTTTAGCCGAAGAGAACATGAACTCTAATATGACTTATTAAAAATGTAGTGACAAAATAAAATTTGTAAAGAAAATTAGACTGTCTTAAACAAAAGCAAACATTTTGTTTGTTATGTTAAAAGAATTAGTTACATTGTGAAAAAGTTGCTTACAGAATTGCTAAGTGTAAAAAGTCTCATTTGATAAGAGGAACACTGCTACTACCTGTTCACAGGCAAGGCAAATTCAAATGGTTCTCTTTGCTTATGAGATAATATAGGATATATAATTGCCCCTGAAATGCAACTAAGATTGCATTGGAAGACCTTTGCCATCAATTAATTGAAAAACTAAAATCGTCATATTTTATATTGCAGAAGGTTGGAGCAACAGATGTAGTGAAAAAGCTCATATTATAGCAGATGTTCCTGAAATCATATTAGGGAGACTGACTGCTTCCTAACTGCGGGATCACCAAGTCACATAATCTCCTTTGGCTTCAAGTTCCTCACCTGTAAAATGAAGATTTTGGAATCAATGACCATTGAAATCCCTTCCAGCTCTAGCTTCTATAAATTTGATTTGTTACTTTGTAGACTTGTTGATGGCAATGCCACATCAAGAGAAGTGATCTGTATAATTGATGGATTTAAAAAATGAAAATGATATAGTGTGTGACCATAGGCCTAGAATCTGCATTGACAAAAATTCCATCAGTAGTAGTAGCTACTTGCTATCTGAATGTATCATATGCTTCACAAATAATCCTTTGTATGGAGAAATATGAATGAGGAGCCACCTACAGTTCTTCATGTTGTTACAAGAGTAATCTAATTTATATTAAAAAATTCATTAAAGGAAAAATTGAAAAAAATTACATTACAATATGGTGGAACACCACAGGGCATTATTATTACAAAACATACTGGATTTCTTGTGCCAAAATACTTCTAAGGGTGTTTGGGTTTTTTAAAGGAAGAAATTAACATTCTTCTTGGTGATAATTATAAAGATATAACAAATTGATTTTATAATAAAAAACTTCCTCCTGAGACTCATTTATGCTAGCTACAACTGAAAATCTCAATATTCTAAATATATCAATGCAAGGTCCTCGGTTCCAGAAAGAGGTAGTGGCAATTTTAAAAGCAAAGCTTTGGATAATATATTTATACAAACAATATATATATATTTTAAATTTTAAACCCTTAACTTCTGTGTATTGACTTATAGGTGGAAGATTGGTAAGGGTAGGCAATGGGGGTCAAGTGACTTGCCCAGGGTCACACAGCTGGGAAGTGTCTGAGGCCGGATTTGAACCTAGGACCTCCTGTCTCTAGGCCTGTACAAACAATATTTTGATGTTTTCCAATTAAAAAAATTATGGCACTGCAAATAAAATAGAAGAAAATGAAAATCTGCTTATTCATCACTTGTCAATCTACATAAATAATGTTTTATTTTAAAATCTAGATATTTAATAACATCAATATACTAGAAATCTATCTACTTGCCATGGACAAAGATAATACATTTTGTTGCCTTCTGTCTGATTAAGTTAATCAGAATATAAGTGCTACTATGTACTTGGTACTGTGCTAAGGACTCGGGATTCAAAGAAAGTTAAAGAAAACAACACAGTGTACTTCAAATAGCTCACAATCTAATCCAGACTTCTCTTATGAAATGTACAAGTTAAAGAGTTCTTTGATTTATCAAATGAAGATATAAAGTGTTATAACCTTTTGTAACATGTTCTTTGCATAAGCGTGGCTTTTTTGGCTATAGCTATTATAAAGACAAAATATTGATCTGAATTAGTGTTTAAAGAAGAGTTATGGACACCAAAATCATCAATGCCATGTTTTGAGAAACATTATATGGAAGAATAAGCCACATTAATAATATTATTATGGTTGTTTTTATAGATTATAAATATAAAAGGTACAATCAGATTTTTACCCATATCAATATTTTTACATACACATATATATTACATTGTTTTCATGAATGTAAAATGATATAATGTGTGATTTTTGTACTGGAATATGCAGTAATAAAACTCCATCTGTATTAATTGTTTAAAATGTTACCCCTTCTGTTATGTAGATATATTACATGAATTGAATATGCCAGATGTGCTTGTTGTGTTATATATAAACAATAAATTCCCCATTTTATTTTCAAATAAAATATAACCAAAGAAAATTATTTGAATAGATTGTCTTAAGAAAAGTGGATGGAAATCAAGTTTGGAAACCATTATCTACTGTATTTTCACTGCTACCATCTCCCCTTATTTTTCTTGAGTTTCCTTCTACCTTGGCTTGATGTGAGGGAATGTCAGCCTGCTCTTTTCTTTCCTTTTATTTCTGTTCCCTTACTAGTACTACATTCATTACTAGTACAACATTCATCTCTTTTTTTGACAGATATAGGAAGAACCTACTGGTTTAAAGAGCACCAACTGAGTCTTGGAAACTAGGAATGAACTTCAAAATGTCATGGAGGATGTAGTAACAGATAGACAGGGTGACAGGATTTATGTGTTGTGGTGTAGCAGATAGACTGTTGTGGTACTTGGAGCCAAGAAGACTGGTTTCCAACACTTACTACCTGCAAGATGCTTGTCAAGTCATTTAATATCATAGAGTGCCAGCTTCTTCATTCAGAGGGAGAGATAGCATCTAAGGTCTTTTCCAAGTTTAACTCTTTAATCCTAATATTCAGCTATAGACATTAGATCCATTCTTAGTTTCTTCTCAACTTCTATTTCATCTTTCCTGGATCTGCTTCCCCTCGTGGAATGCTGCAGATTAAGGTCAGCATATCTCTCCATGATAGTCATTCTTAGGTTATTTCATCCTAGACCAGAGGCTTTTAATCTCTTTTTTCCCCATAATGTCATAGATTCCTTTGACAATATAATGATCTTCTCAGAATATTTTACATGCAGAAAATGCATTGGATACAAAAGAAACCAATGATATTGAAATGGTTATCAAAATATTAAAAGTGACAACAAAAACCTTGTAGTTCACAGAGGATAGGTTAAGAGTCTCTGCCATAAGCTACTGACTATAGATCAGAAAAGAAAGACTGACTCATCTTGATTTGGGGCCAAAAATCATCTTCCTGTTTCCTGTAAATTTCATGGAGAAAAAGGAAGGTAATAGCAATCTGAGGGGACTGGCTTTTTTAAGCAGAGATCCCATTATGTTTAAAATTCCTATATGCCTATGTGGCTCTTGAATGCAGTACATTGATCAAGTCTTCCACTTATCACTTTGCCCTGAAACTTCGAGTCAGTGATTTGGATTTTGACTCTCGTCTATCTGCCTTTTAGACATTGTTGTACATTCCAAGTTTTGACTTTTCCTTCAGCTTCTGGTGTCATTTCCCAGCCCTGGGTCTTTTCAGCTCATTGAACTGTTTGCCTAGCTCCTAGCATAAAATGTTCCCCTATACCTTTATAAATGCTGGAACTTCATTTCTTCTTCCCTTCTTTCCTTTTCCTTCTACCCATCTCCCCCATTCCTCAATTCAGCAGCCATGGACCCTATCTAGTCACTGTCTTTGTTAGACTTTAGTCCAGAGGACAGGTGGATGGGCCAATTACACTTCCCATGTGGGGTTTCAGTACTTGATCCTCTCTCTCCCTTTCTAGAGATCTCCAAAATCTGACCCTCTAGAAGTTCACTTACTCTCTTGGCTTCTTACTCTCTTCTATTCTTAGTTGCTCTACCTAAAACAAATTCTATTAACTAGGTTCCTCTAGATAACTTAGGAGTTGATGGTGAAATTAATTCTTCACAAATCTGAAGCATCTTTAAGGTTCCTTCCAATTCCAAATCATGATCATTAAGAAACTAGGATCTAATGAAGAGTTCTAAGTATAGTAATGCTATTGTCAGATCTATAATCAAGAAATATTCTAGCAATTATATAAATAGTACACTGGGGGGAGGCAAAAACTGGAGGAAGGAAGATCTATTAGGGAGTTGTGACAATAGTCCTGCAGATAGTAATGAGGATCTACACTGAAATGGTGGCAATGGAAACTCAGGAGGGAAGAGCTTTACTTTCTCTTGGAATATTTATTCACAACCTATTTCTCCCTTGCATCTCCCCAAATGAGATATTTGTAAAGCATCTGGCACGTAGTAGGAGCTTAATAAGTGCTTATTTCTTTCCTTTTGCTGAACGTCCCCATTTCTTTCTTTTTTTTTTTTAAACCTACAATAAAATTCAGTGTTTTGGTTCAAAATCAGAAGAGCATTAAGGTCTTGGCAATTAGGGTTAAGTGACTTGCCCAAGGCAACACTGCTAGGAAATGTCTGAGGCTGGATTTGAACCCAGGATTCATCTCTATTTTATTTTATTTTATTTTTACTTTTCTCTATTTACTGAGTAGCTTAGCTACCTCTCCCCTTTGCCTCTCCCATTTCTAAGTGCTTTTAGATTATGAAACTGCAATTCATGCCATTTCTACTTCATTACTCAACTTCTTGTATGTCTACCTATTCTCTACAAATATATCTTGTAGGATTTAAGATCATAGTTTCAGAGATTAAAGGGACTATGGGAGGTCATGGAGATCAGTCCTCCTCTTTTCACAGATAAGGAAGAGGAGTTTGAAAAAGGCTGAGGCAGGAATCAAGTTTGCATCATCTTATTCCAAATCCAGTGCTTCTCCCACTGGACCATGAAGCTGGATTTGTCTTTGGAGATAGTATTTTTTTATGTTATGTTATGTTATGTTATGTTATGTTATGTTATAGCATAGCTTAGCATAGCATAGCATATTATATATATAAAACATATGTAATTTTATATAAAAGGAAACTGAGGACCTGAGAAAGCAAGTACTTTGCCTAAGATCATAAAATTCATGAAAAGCAGAGTTAGGTTTGGAATTCAGGTCTTCTGATGCCAAATCTCATGCTCTCTCCATTGCTCAAAGGAGCATTTCTGAGTCATTTGCTTGATCTACTAATTCATTGGTGTGTTTGCTTTTCCTTATTGAGTTTTTGTAATCATTAGTTTTGAAAACTTACCCAAAAGTGTGGATAAAAGTGATTAAAAATAAAATCAAAACAACTTGTAGCCCTGATTATCAAGCTACTGAAACATAGTTTTCTTATCTAAAATCATTGAGCTGCTCAGAAAACACAGCTACATATAATTGGTTGGTTAAAAAGGGCCCTCTGAAGAGGGGTTTACATCGCAACAGGAGGATTTGGATTAATCAATAAGAACAACTTATAATGACTGTAAAATATTAGAATATGTTATCAAGGGAAGGTGGATTCTTCCTACCTGGTTATCTGTAAGAATGGCTTGGCTACCTATTGTTCTGGTACTTGCACGGTAGGGTATAAGTCCTGCCTGGGGGAGTAGAGAATTGACTGTATTACTTGCCAGAGGTCTTAACCACCCTGATGATTGTATGTCATTAATTATAGAGATGCTATTGCAGACTTGGTGCTAGAAAATTTATATAACATTACAACATGATCCTTAGACCCATCACATTCTATACTGGAAAGAATGTCGGTCTTCAAGTCAGAATCCTGCTTCTAATCCTTAACCAGTAGCACAATCATATTCAGGTAATTTTACTTCTTTCAGTCTCAGTTTCCCCATCTATCAAATGGAGTCAATCTCTCCATGTAAAACTCTACCCCTCAGCTATATTTTACCCATGTTAGAAGATTGCCGTGGTGATTAAATGACAAGGTATATAAACAATTTTGCAAACTATAAAGCATTCTTTCACTCCCTTTGGGGAGTGGGTATGGGTAGGGTGGTCTGGATCTGTGATTTTATCAGTGAGGTTAAATCCCACTGTGGGAACTACCTCCATTGATGTTTTCAGCCACTTCTCTGTAACTCATACTTTTAGAACATTATTTAGGACAATGAGAAATTAAATGACTTGCAGAACTTGAAATCAGATTCTACTGGCTCCAAGGCTAGCCATCTATCCACTATTACATCTTGCCTCTTATTGGCTATTATAGTTATTTTTTTATCCATATCCACCACTTGATGGAACAGATGTATTCCAGCAACATTTGCTATAAAGTGAATTTCTTCTGGAGAAATCCAATTTTCCCTTTGGTTTCCAAAAGAAAATTGGAGATGTGCTCAACTGGAAAAATGTTTGGCATTGGTACATAGTAAAATCACATTTAAGAATGAAGTAAGCCTTTAAAAAATCACCTATTTAAAGAAAATAATTCTGATAGGAAATTAATAGTCATGCTCAAAATAGTAACAATATTTCTAGTATTAACTGCAGACCAGTCACAGAATAAAAAATGAAAATGAAAATGCTAGTACCTGAAGTTCTTGGCAGTGTGATTGTCTGCTTTGGCCTACCTCACATCATGTTCACAGCTACAGAGAGAGCAATTCCCAAAGTTTAGCAATTTGGCAAAGTGTTTTACCAGTCCCACATGACCTTACTGCTTTTTAACTTCATATCCAAAAAATGTTTTCCTTTTTTTGTACTTCTTTTCCCACAGCCTGAATTTAGCAGCCTCATTTCAAACATTTTCCTCAAATAATTTCTGTATATTTCTAATATCAGAGAGGCAAGGAAGGGGTAGTCATGGGGTGTTAAGGCAAGAGCAGTGGACTAGAGGTCATTCTAGACCCAAGCCTCAGATCTGACTCTGTTACTAACAAACTATGAGATTTTAGGCAAATTGTTTAATTTTGAGGTTCACTGAAGAGAGTTTCACTATTTGTAAATGAAGGGAATTAAACTAGATGACTTCTAAGGTCATTCCTCCCATGGTGAGGGAAAATGGGAAATATTTGTGTATATCCCATACCACTAAAATCCTGGTTTTGATGCTCACTGACTGTGAGGCTATGATTTAGTTACTTAATCTCTTTGGATTCTCAGTTTCCTCATCTGTAAAATGGGGATACTAATAGTTGCACTGAAAACTTCACAGTTTGTTGCCAAGAGACCTCTTTGTACAAATGTGGGTCATTACCATTATTTTTTTCATTAACCAATAACTAATGTTCTCATTATAGATTTTTTTGTTTGAACTCAGCAGTTCAAATGGTTGTTGAACATTAGTAAATTAGCAGAGTTTTTGGCAATATGTAAACTGCTAAATAAACAAAGCCTCACCATCCCTGAAATTCAACCTTTCTCAGCTGAGGGCAGAGAGCCTAAGGTTCAGGGGAGCAGAGGGGAATATCTTGAGGTCCTCAGCATTGTGAAACAAGGTAGATGGATTTCACTACATTTGTGTTTTATATCTCGTGTTTCACTTATAGAAAGTTTGCCACAGCATTTAGTCACATGTATGAACACACTTAATAAACACATGCACACATATAATAATTGTTTTTTCTGCCCATACCATGCATACATATACAGAACAAATTGGTCTTCATTCTAGAGAAATTGCTGAATTAGAAGTGAGAGGAACTTTGGGGACAAGGGACTATTGTAGGTGTGATAATAGAGAGAAGAAAACCAGGCATAGTCTAACATATACTTTTGATTTGGGGAGAACATATTTTAAAGTGGGTCAAAGGAAGAATGGATAGTATCTGATGACATAATGTTTAGCTTGGGAAGTTGATTTAAAAAGGAAGGAAGTTTCTATATCATGAAATTCTGAAGATTCAAAGAGAAATTGAAGTAGAAAAAAGATAAAATCCTAAAGACTGATATTGCTACAAAGAAAACTCCTGGATGAACTCAAATTAAAAAAAAAAAAAGATATACAGAAGGGAGCAATGAGGTGGCTCAGTAGGTTGAGAATCAGATCTAGAAATAGGAAGTCCTGGGTTTAAATGTGACCTCAGACACTTCCTAGTTCTTTGACCCTGGGCAAGTCACTTAACCTCCTTTTTAAGCCTTTACCACTCTTCTGCCTTGGAATCAATATGTACTATTGATTACAGATGGTAAGGATTAAAAAAAAAGATATATAGAGCTGTTTTCCATAAATAAGCAGTCAAGAGAAAGGGAAAACATTTTTAAGAGAAGAAATGCAAACTATCAACAACCATTTGAAGGATTCTTCCACATGTCTTTTAAAAATCTGAGTTTATTGTTGAGTACTCTAGGTATTCCTATCAATCTCTTTAAGTCAGCTCCTTCCCCCCTCCTTAATTAGACTAGCAAGAGGAATAAAAATTAAAACAAATCTTAAACTCTACCATAAACACAGCAAATTGGTAAAGATGACAAAAGACAGAAATAATTTATATTGGAAGGCCTGAAGAAAGACATGATAACATACAAATTCCGGATGGGGTGGTGGTGTTTTTGAGAAAAAGTATCTGGAAATTTTCTTGGACTTCAGGATCAATGTAAGTCAATGGTAACTAAAAAAAAGCTAATGCTATTTTGGTTGCCTGAAGAGAGTTAATAGTTATGTTCTATTTTGCCCAGGTTGGAACATATCTAAAATAATGAATTCAGTTCTGGCTTGCCTAAACGACAATGGAGAGAAGCAGAGCATATGTAAAGAGATGATAGCGTATTATCAGCGATGACTTATACGCAAGAAATGACATAAAAGATGTCATCAAAGAAACAAATACATTATTAGAAAAGGAGATAGATTGATCATAGAACAAGAATGAAGGATTACAGATGGACAGTCTGAGATGTTGTACTGAAATTCACAAAATGGTAAATAAAAGGAAGGTAAAAAATTAAATATAAGGAAGCCTTTATAATATGTTGGATAGATTCTCTCTAGAGGATCTATGAAAGGACAGGAACAAGAATCACACAGGATGAAAAAGCATAGATGGGTTCTAACTTGCATTTGTGAAGAGAAAACCTACATTGATGATAGCAGATCTACTGAAATATTGAAGTTTTAACAAACGATCTGGTAGAAGATTACGAGGATATTGATGGGACTGAAAATCATACCTTGAGATGACTGGTTGAAGCATTAGTGTCAGACTCAAATAGTAAAGGAGTCACTAATCCATATATAGGAATCCTTTTGGAGCCACATATTGACTTGGTTTAAAAATGGAATATTGGGGGCAGCTGGATGGCTCAGTGGATTGAGAGCCAGGCCTAGAGATGGGAGGTCCTAGGTTAGGATCTGGCCTTGGACACTTCCTAGCTGTGTGACCCTGGGCAAGTCACTTAACCCCCATTGCCTAGCCCTGTAACAAATAAAATTAATATAGAAGGAAATATATACATATATGTATATAAAGATATTAGGGTTTAAAAAATTAAAAAAAGAATGTGATGGAAATAAAAAATAAATAAAAATGTAATATTACCTATCTTTTACCATATTTTTATTTATTTTGTTAATTATTTCCAAGTTATATTATAATTTGGTTACACTACTACTGGGTTAAAGGAACGGAGGTTTCCTTTGATGGCTATGTTGGAGAAGAAAAGACTCAAGGGAGAATGTGATAGCTGTATTCAAGAATTTGAAGGGCTTTCATGTCAAGAGGGATTAAACTAGATCTTCTTGATGCTAGAGAATAAAACTAGGAGACATAAGTGGAAATTGAATAAAGGAAGATTTCAGCTTAATAAGGGAAAAAAAAATCCAGCCCTTAAAAACTAGAGCTGTCTAGAAGTGAACAGAACTGCTTTGGGAGATATATTCTTCCTTCAGTGGAAGCTAGAAGACCATTTGTCTGGGATTTTATTGTAAGTGGGCACAGAGCATGCATACTTATGGATACCACAGAAGGGCCTCTTGTTCAGTTATAGATCAGACCAGAAAGCCTTTGAGGTCCCTTTCAGCTCTGAGTTTTTATAACTAACTCATGGTATGTAATACCACTTCCAACTTGACACAAATGCCTACTACAGATAGTGGGGGTTTATATAGCATTAAACAGCAGGTCAGTATGACTAAGCCCATTTTACTTGGTTTCATCAATGTGACACTTTCACAGATCATGGCCTCTCTATAAATTAGTAGATGGTCTCCAAAAGTTGATATGGGTTAAAATTTCATCACCCTAACGCCATCCTAGTCACGAACCAACTCTCCAACTTTGGTGAAGTTAATTCCTAGACTATAGGCATGTAGTTACTCACTTTGCCCTCATAAAAACCTCCTTGGCTTAGTAGGATTTGTGCTTGTGCTTTACTGAGATAGCCTCTGAGAAGCCAAGGTTACCTTCATGCCAATATGTGGCATTAGAAGAGGACTTTACTAGAGATTCATATCCAACAGTTAGCGAGAAGTGGAGAGCTTTACAAGGTTATGCTACAAAGCAGTGGGGAAGAAAAAATTAAATTGCAATATTTACTGGTTTTAGGGAATAATCTCCTTAATAGAAGCTCACTTAATAATATAAATGGGGAAATAATATAAATTTCTTTCTTCTTGAATTATAGAAAAAGCTGGTACAGTAAATAGACCCTGATTTCCATTAATGAGTACCTATAATTTGCTCTTAATTCTAGCCACTTACTTACTTAAAAGGTATATAATCAAATAATACTGCTCCTTAAGGGGAAAACATGAATAAAATGTAAACCTATTGGTTTGAAACCATCTAATGTTGGCAGCTTTGACTTTGCCACTTTGTGGCAAACAAAGCCAAAGGGAAATTATAATTTGGGATTTCTCTGGATCACTGAGGGCAACACTCCACTTAAATCTGGATTATAAATCTGGAGCTGTTTCACCACATTTTTTTTTTCAGTTTTTGTTGGGAATATTGATTTATAAACTATTAGGGCCAAAAAGCTCTTTTGGCATCCAACGTCCTCATTTTACAGGTGAGAAAACTGAGCTTCCCAGCAGTTGGGGTACTTCCCCAAGGTCAAACAGCATGTTAATAACAGAACTTGACCTTTAGAACAGTGTATTTCACCCTATAACACAGCTCCTTCATATATAATCTTGGTACCTATTTTACTTTCCTCCTTTTTCCCCCTCCATTTTAATATAATTTCTTTTTGTTTCTGTTCCTCCGCTGATTGTCAAATGTAATGTTT
This sequence comes from Gracilinanus agilis, assembly GCF_016433145.1. Lineage (NCBI taxonomy): Eukaryota > Metazoa > Chordata > Mammalia > Didelphimorphia > Didelphidae > Gracilinanus > Gracilinanus agilis. The sequence continues at coordinate 111,901,985 of NC_058130.1, read as the reverse complement.
GGTGAGGTGCTTATTCTTAATACTTTTATAGTTTCTCATTCAGTATATTGACTCCTTTGGAGCAAAGGTTCTTTAAAAAGCTAAGAAATGAAATAGTAACTTGTGTTCAGCACAACCCCATAATAATATGTAACCTTATGATAGCGCAGATTCAGGGAAATATCACGTCCCCATAAACACAGTGGCATACAGTGCACTCTCTCAGGGGGATGGCTGAGACAGAAGTTAACAACACCATTCCCTGATATTGGTTTAATAATGGCAACTTTTAAGTAAAGTTGGAAACTTTCTGGGTGAAATTCTAACTGTCCCTACATTTCTTGTATAAAATAAAAACCTTGACTTTTCCCTATTCCTTCTGGGTTGTTGTTTCAGGAATAAAATCAAAACTCAATAAAATGTTGATTATCTCGGTGGAAAATTTCACTTTTCTTTTCAACTCAAGGGCATAGCTCAAGGAGAGGTCAGTTTTGGATTAGGGCGTGCTCATACCACCAAGGTAGCTAACTACAGAATTTTAAATTGCTTTTAGAAATAACAGACCACAAACTTTATTGGCAGAATTTTGTTCCAAAGCCAATGTTTAACCCACTGAATTATGTACTCGTGAAACAAAGAAGAGTAAGGGGAGTGCTGACGACAGTCTAATTTACAATGGTATCGTCTCAGGGCTCTTTAAACTAGAGCATTGAACTGGGAATTGGGAAGCCTGGGTTCTGCCATTGGCCTTGCCATTGACTTGTCATATAACCTTGGACAAGGCACTTAACCTTTGCTACCGCAGCTTCTCTAGCTGTGAACTAGGAGAGAGACTGAGCTGTCCTTTAAAATAATGAGGGAAAGGGGGATAGAATGGGGCAAAGTGTCACTGTGACATTGTGATTGCTCCATTTTTTTGGCATCTCATAAAGATTATTTAACATCTGGCCAAAGAGCCATTAATTGGCCGTTTATTATCCAATTCAAATAGAGGCTGCACACTGTAGGTTAAAAGTTTAAAATTTTTATACCAAGAGTCAAGTCTCTTGTGTTTTGCAGTAACACGAGAGCCTACGTGGTGAAAAAGCCCATGAATTTCATTCGAGAACCTCTCTTCTGGCAGATGCGCTCCCCATGACAATGAAATATTCCATTGAAACGCCTGCTCTGGTACCATGAATGGAGCAAAGTCTTGTGTTTGTATATTCTGTGAAGTTGAACAACAATTTCCAACATATGTTAGGAGAGGCTGCCCTCTTTAGAGATGGGAAAATGGATAGCTCCTTGGGGAAAAGGAAGCCTGGCGCTGAAAAGTTTCTGTTAATCTTTCACTAGTGAAACTCGGAATGGAACCGAGCAGCCTGTTGGCTGCAAGAGAAGTCTTCGGTAGAAAAGCCCAGCCCACAGGAAATGAGGCTGTCCTCCTCAGCAGAGGATACTTAGGCAGAGAGAAAACATTTACAATTCTTGTAATTACGCTGGTTTTCGGCACCTAAATTGTCATAAATCACATTTATAAAAGCCATCTTCGCACCAGTCAAATTTTGAAAGCTGCAAAATATATTCAGCTGGTGGGTAGTTTGAAACAGCAGTACATATGTTTGGAATAAATACATGTTATAATTATGGTTTTTAATACAGGGAGGTTTCTTATGAGGATTTATATTCACATACTGATGATAATGGAGTACATTGTGAGCATAATGAAGTGGTGATGGGTGGTATTTGTTCCTGCTCTCCTACAAAATACTGCTTCCTCCTCGAAGGGCTGCGTTCCTATGTAAATCCCCATACATCAAGATAGAAATATGCATCTCTGTGTATTTCCTAGAGTGAAATACCTGGAGAGAAAATACCTGCATTTTCACAACCAATTCATGGATCTTAAAACATAATTATCTCTTATTGCATTGTTGATCCCAGAGCAGTATTTGAATTAAAAAGGAGTGCCGATAGAATTGGGGGAAAGTAAAAGAACTCTATTTTATAGCTAGGACCATGGTTGAGTAAAATCTAGTTTTAATAAAAGACTAGTATCATAACAAGTAGACGAGTCAAACTTGTAATTAGAAATTTTATTACCTAGGTATTAGCATCAAGGCCAGGCCTACTGAGCATCAGTTGAGTAAATGGAGCACTGGCGATGGATCAGGCAGCTTGGCAGTGGTCCTTACGGTATCTGGGCTGGCGGTCTCTGCAGCTTGAATTCACTGGACACCTAACTGTGTTCTGGACTGCATGGACTTAGCTTGAGCCAACGTTTTTCTTTGGTAATAATCCTTGTCTTTGCCTACAGAACTGTGTAAAAAGTGTTAGGGCAGAACTATCTCAGATTAAGTATTTCAAGGCACTAGTAAAATGATCTTGAAATCTCATCCAAGTAAGACATTTATACATGAGCCATATCAGGGGGTCCTAAATAGTTGTTTTTTTTTCCTACTCGGTAGCTTAATTGATGACCCATTGCTGTGTCTTCACCAGTATATAACTTAGTGGGAAGACCAATGGATTTAGAGTTAAAAACTGGGTCAGAGTCTCCTGAGAGACTGATATATAAGGCCTTGAACAAGTTGTTTTTCCTCATTGAACCTTAGTTTCTTCATCTATAAAAAGAGGGAAGGGGTAGACTGGATAAATTCTCATATTTCTTCTAGCTCTAAAATCTTATGATTCTCTGAAAAAGTGGTTTACATTGACATTGTCTACACTCAGTGGACTCTCTTTTTCACTTTGTAAACTGTAGAAAGACATGACAAGGGCCACAATGTGGCTTTTTGTTCATTCATTCATTTGTCAACTACTTACTAAGCCCTAAAACATGCAGAACATCAGATCTGATACTGGGGGAAATAGAACCCCACCATCACAAAGTTTGCGATCTTAATGAAAAATAAGACCCAGATCTGAGAAAGACCTTAGAGTTCATCTGGGCCTACTTCCATATTTTACACCACTGGGAAATCTATAGAAGTGAGGTTAGAAGAATAATATTTACTTTGCATTTTAATAATTACAAACCACTTTCCTTAAAGTAATCTTTTGAAGTAGGTAGTTGAAATATCATTGTCTCCTTTCTACAGAGACTCAAAAATTAAGTGGTTTGTTCAAAGTCCATTGGCTATAAAATGTCAGAGCCAGGTTTTGAGCCCAGAGCTTTTCTAATGTCCAATTCAAGTCTCTTCTTGTCATATAGCTCAGGTAATAAGTTGTAGAACCAGAGATGGACCTCTTTAGTCTTCTGAAACCAAATCTGGTATTCTTTTCACTGCATCCCAGGGTCCCCTATGGATATGTAGCCTGATATGACTGCTAAGTTTAGATCCTTGCTAACTGTTAAAAGGCAAATTGTCTTAGGAGAAATGACACTTAAAACTGTTATCTCTCATTTCAAATTTGCTATGAATGAATTCCCAAGTCTTACTTGAAAATAATTTTGAAGAAAAATTTGTTGGCTGGGCATCTAAGTAGTGAAAAAACCAATATAAAAAGGAAAGGATAAATCACAGAACTCTCAGGTTGGGGTCACAGAACCCAAATTTCATGTACTTTATAGCTCAGCCAAGGCTACTGCTGTGGGTATGTTGTGATATATTGTGTTCAGATTCTATGGACTTCTTATACAGTAGTAAAAAATTAGATATGTTTTGTAGGTTTAGGGATTTTAGAAGTAGAATGATAACTTAGGCAGAGCTTTTGAGAGTTTTGCCCCAGGATGGAAATTTAAAAAATGTATATCTTTATTTTATTTCAATAACAAATTTACACATACGTTTTCCAAAGTTACATGATTTGTGTTGTCTCCCTCCTCTCTCCCAGAATTGACAAACAATTCTACTGGGTTATACGTGTATTATCACTCAAGACATACTTCCATATTATTCACTTTTCTAAGAGAATAATCTTATAAAACCAAAACCCCACATCATATACCCAAATAAGCAAGTGATAAATCATAAGTTTTCATCTGCATTTCTACTCCAACAGTCTTTCCTCTGGAGAAAGATATTATATTTTTTCACAAGTCTCTCAGAATTGCCCTGGATCATTGTATTACTCTTAACAGCCAAGTCTATCACATTTAATCATTCTACAATATTGCAGTTACTGTTTATAATGTTCTCCTGGTTCTGCTTATTTCACTCTGCATCAGTTCACATAGGTCTTTCCAGCTTTTTCTGAGATCATCCAGGATGGAAAATTTTGAAAGTGCTGACAAAACCTTCCTGGGCACTCTTTTCTCTATCTGCTCTATAGCATCACACACAAGTGCCTTCCTTCCTTTCTTCTGTACTACTCTCCAGCTAGTACTCATGGGATTTAGCAGAAAGAACACTGGACAGGGAGGTGGGAGATCTAGGTTCTGGTTTTAGTTTTGTGATTGAGTAGAGCTAGAGGGAAATTTTGCCTGGATTGTTTCAGCCCCATCTTTCTTATTTATAAAATTAAGGTGTTGGACTAGGCAATCTCCAAACATATCCCAACTACATAAGTTTATGATATAATTGTATTCAACAAATATTTAAGTACCTATTAGCTGCAAGGGACGGTACTAGATGCCAGAATACAGAGAAAACACAGAACCCTTCTCTCAAGGGGCTTCTATCCTTCTAGGAGGACAAGCTATTTGCCCAATAACTATCAGACAAATGAGAAAATAATTAAGAGAACTCAAGGAGAGGGACTGAATTTTTCAAGAAGGAATGTCATTTATTACAGTAACTTATTATAATAGTAATAAGTAGCACTTGCCTGATGCTTTAAGATTTGGAAAGCACTTTAAATGTTTTTCTCTTTATATCAGCACCTGTAAAGTAGGGGCATTGATTATTATTCCCATTTTTTCAGATGAGAAAAGGGAGGGTAAGAGAGTGACTTGATGGGATCACACAGTTAGTGAGTGCCTGGGGCAGGATTTGATCCTCTAGAGAAATAGGGATGTGGAGTCCATTTCAGACATGGGGGATATTATAAAACTTCTGATCTATACCCATCTCCCCCTCTTCTTTTATAAATGAGGAAACTAAGAAATCAAATGTCTTGCTCAAAATCGCACAGATAATAAAGTGGCAGAGCCACTTTCTACACGACGCTACCATGGAGGTCCTTCAGTATTTAGGCCACTTTGAGTTACCTGAACTTAGACCATGTGGGAAAGAGGAATGAAGGAGACCAAGAATGAGGGATCAGAGGGATAGGAGGGGACCAGTTCCTGAAGTCCAAGGAGAAAATACTGTTAAGGAGAAGCACATGGTTAATAGTGTCAAATGATGCAGATAAATGATAGAGGATGAGAACTACAAGGGGCCACTGGGTATCAATCAATAAGTCAATCAATAAATATTTATTAAGTATCTACTATTTTCCAGGCACCCTGCAATTATGATTCTTTGAGTTTAAAAGCCCCAGTCAAATGTGGGTACTGGGGTGAGGCAGAGAAGTTGGAACTTGCCCCATCTATATTATGTTACTTCCAAGAAGAAAAACTCCAACCTTGCCTGTTTGGCTGCTCTATGAGCACAAAGTGCCACCTGATTAAACAAAATGAAGGAGAGTGTGTGCGTGGCCTTGCAATACTGCCTTGTTGGGAGAGTTTGATTCAATTTGAATGGACCTTGTTTTGCCTGAATGATCTTATTCAATGTGTCTGTGTTACATGTCTCACTGACCGTATGTCTGAGCGTGCCTTGCACTGTCACGTAGGTATAGAGCTGTATTCTAAGTACATTCAAAAATGCACATGGATGTCACCTTGTCGACAGATGCTCACTCCAATAATACAGATAGCCACCCATCTGCACCTGCTGATCCCATGCTCTTCTTGTCCCCAGGTCTTCCTGCAAGTTTGGGGACAAGGCAGGGACTATTTCAGTTTTTATCTCCGTATCCCTAATGCCTAGCACAATACCTGACAGATAGCAGGTTCTTGTTTTTTTTTCTTTTTTCACTTTTATTTTACTTTTAATATTACTAACTTTATCTATCAGTATCCTATCCCTACATGTTCAGTGTCCTTTTTTTGGTTACCGTTTATTTTTATGTATAAAACATACTATACTATGTAACATAGCAATCACATAATAATATGATTTGTTATAAATATATAATAAAATATAATAAATATGCTTTTCCAAGAGAAACAAATTTTCACATAAGCTAGGTCCAAAAAAAGTCTATGTTTCATCCTTTTTTCCCCTCCTTCTTCCCACCCTTCCCCCTGCCTCAAGAAGGCAGGTAATATGATATAGATTGTACATCTATTATCATATAATACATATTTCCCTGTTCATCATGTTGTGAGACAAGATACATATTGCTTACGCTAGAGCAGTTACTTAATAGCTTTGGAGATGCCTGTGGATTTATAGATATGTGTACATATACATGTATATTTTATATACATATATGCATGTATATGTATGTTGTCACTTATTTGTTCATAAGACAGCATACAATTATATACGAATCTATCTATATGGTACAAAACAGTATTTTTAATTATAAGGATCCAAGACAAAATGACATTCATTCATATACATGCTATGCCACATTTAAACACATTGATATCTTTTTTTTAACCTTATTTTACCAGTATATTGGAGTAAGAAATGCCTTGTCAGTGAATACTAAAGAAAAGTAGCATTACAAAATGTATTTTGTCCTATAATAAAAACCGGTGACATTTATGGTTGGGTTATGGGCATAGATTTTTTTTTAATCACTAGTTAGGCTCTCCCTGAGCTCCCAGAGCAAAAACATTCCATGGGAAGCTGAAAAATGTAATTTTAGTTGCAGTATAATTTTCCAGCTGTTGCAAAAAGACATATTTTGGCATGATTCAGAACTAGTGAATTGTAGTGAAATATTAACCAACTGATGGTTGAATCAGGTTTTATTTTTAATGGATGGGAGACAGGATGTGCAGGCCACTGATTCCTATCATATTTCACAGTACCTTTGCCACAAACAAAGCCAATAACTTGGTGTCATAAAATCCTAATGACTCTGCAAGATCCTGGGGACATGTGCATATGAAAATGACTCTGAAGGATGGGGATGCCTCTGCTCTTACTTACCTTGGGTACAAACAGTTCGAGGTAAGACAATTTCCTCCACTTTCTAAGAGCTGATTTCCTTTCTGTGTCTCAAGGAAAAAGCCTAAGTGCGTTAATGTCAACTCAGATCAACTGCCTGATCAATCTGAAAATGTTTGTAGAAATCTGTCATTACAGTAACTCCCAAATGAAAACTGACTGATACAGGGGCATCTATAGACCCAGCTGCAGCCCTGCTGTTTTTCAGTATTTTCATTCAGCCTGATGGTGTTCCTTCATGGGGGAAAGGAGAATACTTCTAGTAGCAAGGAAAAAAAAAACCATAATTCAGGCACACAACACCCAAGAAGAGTTTTCACTTATCTACAGTTTTCTTCAAGTTCAAACTTATTTCTGAGTCAGTAACGTTGTTTTGTTGTTCAGTTGTTGTCATTCGTGTCCTACCCTGTGTCTGTGTGACTCTGGGCAAATTACTTAACCCAGTTTGCCTCAATTTCCTCATCTGCAAAAAATGATCTGGATTAGGAAATGGCAAACCCTTTTAGGGTTTTCTTGGCAAAGATACTGGAGCAGTTTGCCATTTCCTTCTCCAGCTCCTTTTACAGATCAGGAAACGAAGGCAAACAGGGTAAAGTGACTTGCCCAGGATCACGTAACCAGCATCTGAGGTCAGACCTACATTAGGTTTTGAACTCAGGAAGATGAATCATCCTAACTTCGGACCTGGCACTCTTTCTACTGCTCCAACATATCTCTACTGTAGTTCCAGCCTCATCGTTAGTTGAATGGAATTTAAATCCTTTCCTTAAAAGCTCACCTTCTCCCCAAGTGCTGAGCTCCCTTTATAGTCATCCAGCTTAATGACAGAAGGACCATTCATTGTTTCTTCATTGGTAAGTAACAAGGACCTCAGCTGATGAAACTGGGTGGGCAGCCCAGTCTCAGGAAGACCACCAATTTCCCTAAAAAAAAAAAAAAGAAAAGAAAAGAAAAGCAAAAGAAAGGAGAAAACAGCTGCAGGATGAACCTCCCTGTCGCTGGGAACCTCAGCCTTTTTTTTCTCAGAGGCAATGCTTTTTCTAATAAGAGGTCATTCAGTCTCCCTGGACTCATTACTAAAGCTTCTCCTGATCGGAGACTGCCAGTTGTTCTCCACGGTGCCAAAGTATGTGTGGTGGATTTCATGCTCTACAAATGTCCACCAGGGATTGACATGAGACTATGAAACTAAGGCTATGATGTAGTAGATTGGGTCTGACTCTGAGCTCAAAGAAACATTTAGATACTTCATGTATTTCAACTCTAAGAACAGCTCTTGAAATAGCCACTTGAAATAGCCTCTGTGATTTAGAGTAATCCTACATGTGATAAATGCAGGAAATTCATATCTTGCCATCAGGGTTAGAATTTATCCGATATCAGATCAGACAAGTTTAATAAACCACTTAAGTGCTATAAGGTATGCTTCATATCAAGATGAATTATGTCTCTATCTATGGCTCACTGCAAAGTTCTATCACTCTGAATATTAAATTTAAAAAACAATGTTTAAGTAATGCGAAGGATCTGATTTAAAGCAACAAAATGCTAATAAATTCAAATTGAACAGGGATAGACCTTCCTTAACTCATACGGATTGTATAAGCAAGCTATAATAGCATGGATTAAAGTTGTAGCCCTGCTCTTGAGAGTGAATTTTCTTCAACAAGTTGATTTAAAAACCACATCCATATCTAATAAGTCGCCAAGTCCTCTGGATTCTACCTCCCTGATATCAGTCCTCATTACCTTTCACCTGGACCTTTGTAATGACTCCCTACTGGGGCTTCCTGATTTCAGTTTCTTGCCTCTCAATGTAGTTTCCTCATAGCTGCCAAAACCATCTTCTGAAGATTGATCGAGTCACTTCCCTACTCACTACAGAGTTTTCATGGCTCCTCACCTCAATTTTTTAAAAAACCCTTACCTTCTGTCTTAGTAGGAATACTAAATATTGGTTCCAAGGCAGAAGAACAATAAGGGGTAGGCAACTGGAATTATGGGACTTGCCTAAGGTCACAGAGCTAGGGAGTGAATGAAGGCAGATTTGAACCCTGGTTCTCCCTTCTGCAGGTCTGGCTTTCTCTCCACTGAGCCATCTAGCTGTCCCTCCCCACCACTATTAAGATAAAAAGCAAACGCCACAGTTTGGCATTTTAGGCTTTCCACAATTTTGTCTCAATATTGTCCCAGCAATATCCTAATTACTTTCCTTCTTATAGTCTACATTCCAGCCAGCTTCAATTACTAGGTGTTTCTCCGACTCAATTTTCCATTTCTCCTGTCAACACATTTGCATAGATTGGCCCCCATGTCTGGAATGCACTTCCTCCAATCTTGATCTTTCATATTTTTCTTTATTCCAGGTTCAGGAAAGGTGAGTCTAGCTCTACAACAACCTTGATTTCCCCTTCAACAAACACTGATTAAGTACTGGTTGTGTGCCAGGCACTGTGCTAAGGGCGAGGGTTATAACTATGTAATCTTAGTTGCTCATTATCTCTGCCTTTTCAGATAACTTTGTAGTGTGTATGTGTGTATATGAATATATGGTACTTAGGTGGCACTGTGGATAAAAAACTGGATGTGAAATCAGGAAACAGTGAATTAAAAATCTCCCTCAAACATTTATAAGTTGTGTGATCCTTGGAAAATCACTTAACATCTTCTGCCTCAGTTTCCTCATCTGTAAAGTGGGGATAATAAAAAGGGCATTTACCTTTCAGAGATATTTTGAAGATAAAATAAGATAAGAAAACCTCTTACAAACTTTAGGTATATGTAAAGTCTAGCAGCTACTACTACTACTACTACTACTACTACTACTACTACTACTACTACTACTACTACTACTACTACTACTATCTATCTATCTATCTATCTATCTATCTATCTATCTATCTATCTCTACTATACCATATCTCCATAGTAAAATGTATGTCTCGTAAGGACAGGGACTGTTGTGATTTTTAGCATTGTATGCCTAGCGCCAAGAATAATGTCACATACTGTTTGTTAAATTCAATCCAAAGTTTTTAAAAAAGCATTTGGGCAGCCATGTGGTGATGGATAGAATACTGGGCTTGTAATCGTGAAGACATCTTCATGAGTTCAAATTCAGTGTCAGACACTTACTCTGTGACAAATTACTTAACCCAGTTTGCCTCCATTTCCTCATCTTCAAAAATGATCTGGAGAAGGAAATGACAAACCACTGCCGTATCTTTGCCAAGAAAACCCTAAATGGAGCCATGAAGAATCAGCTGCAACTGAAACAACCAAATGAGAACAAAAAGCCAAATTCATCACGCACCAATTATATGCATGATGCCATGTTCAGAATGATAAAATGTCAGCAGTGGTAGCAAACAGGATTTCCCCTCCCTCCACCAAAAAGAAAATGCTGCTGGAAAGCCTTCTACACTTGGCCTTCTAAAAAAAGTGTTTTTCCTAAAGCATGACTCCTTAAAAAAATTACTTCTAGCTAGTTCCTATGTGGCAGGCAACACACGTGATGAATTATTTTTGTTTGTTCAAAATAGTTGGTCACTAGGAGATTTCTTTATCTGTTGCATACAAATGAAGGCAATTTATAAGATAAGCATTTAAAATATGTATTTACTATTGGCAATTCCAAAAGTGGAATTGTTCATGCCAAAAGCTCCAGCCTCACTGAATCCTAATTCTCCAAAATCTGTTAGTTACCATTTATGCCATCTTCCTTTTGTGATTGATAGGAAATCCATCCCGAGGGCAATGAAGACTGAAAACCAGATTCTCTTGTATCCTAATCCTATTACTAACACTTAGTTCTTTTGTGGTATTAGGCATGTCACTTAATCTCTCCTTGACTCAGATTCCCCATCTGTAAAATGAAGCCATTAATAATATTTACCTCCTCCAGGGTTGTTGTGATGATTAGTCAGTTAATGTTTGTAGAAACTCTTTGAGCATGAAAATAGCTCTATCAATGAAGACTATTAGAGTGGGCACTGCCCACATTTTCTTGCTGTACATTGGACAGTTCCTTCAATGTCCTTCATGTGAGCTTCCTGTCCCCAAAATTAGCCTTTGTCAAACAACATAACTGACCACAGCTCCTCCATCTTTTCTACTTTCTGGTAATTCAGGGAATGCCTGAATCTGACTATTAAGATGATTATCTTCTTCAAAAATTTACCACTATTTAAGTATATGTATATTATCTATCTATTAATCTATTTAGTTTATATATATATATATATATATATATATTAGGTAGCATGGT
>NC_058130.1:111875724-111890603 GCF_016433145.1 Gracilinanus agilis | reverse complement strand
AATAATATTTACCTCCTCCAGGGTTGTTGTGATGATTAGTCAGTTAATGTTTGTAGAAACTCTTTGAGCATGAAAATAGCTCTATCAATGAAGACTATTAGAGTGGGCACTGCCCACATTTTCTTGCTGTACATTGGACAGTTCCTTCAATGTCCTTCATGTGAGCTTCCTGTCCCCAAAATTAGCCTTTGTCAAACAACATAACTGACCACAGCTCCTCCATCTTTTCTACTTTCTGGTAATTCAGGGAATGCCTGAATCTGACTATTAAGATGATTATCTTCTTCAAAAATTTACCACTATTTAAGTATATGTATATTATCTATCTATTAATCTATTTAGTTTATATATATATATATATATATTAGGTAGCATGGTGGATAGAGCATGGGATCTGAAGGCAAGAAGACATGAGTTTAAATTCAGTATCAAATTCTTAGTAGCTGTGTGACCTCGGGCAAGTCACTTAAACCTATTTGTCTCCATTTCTTTGCCTGTAAAATGAGCTGAAGAAGGGAACGGCAAACTACTCTTTGCCAAGAAAACCCCAAAAAGGGTCACAAGGAGTCAGACACAACTGAATTGACTCAATAACAGCAACAAAATCTATATGTACAATCCTACTGTCCACATATTCTTATGAAGCAGCTAGTTTGGATGGCACGTCATTCTCCAGACATGCTTTCCTGACTGTCTTCCTGATAATGCCCGACTTGTTGAATTCTTACAAATTGTTTGAGATCAAATGCCCCCTCCTCCAAAAGTGTTCTAAGATACCTGAATTGATAATGATTGTTCCTCTCTCCCCATCTTGTACAACTTTTTGTTTATGCACTTATGAACTGTCACTGTGTGTTTATGTGTGTCTCTCCTCACACTAGACTGTGAGTCTTATCAGATTTGAGATAGCATATTATGCCAGCCTTCTCTCTCTCCTGGCCCCTGGCACAATGCTCTGCACATTGGAGGAGTGTGCTTACTAAATATCTACTGAGCCTAATGCACACATTATCACCTTATAGCAAGGGAAGATTGTTTCTTAGAAGATCATAGGATTTAGAGCTGCAAAGGACTCTAGAGATCAGCTAGTCTTACCTGACTTTATGGATAAGAAAGTGAGGACAAGAGAGGTGTGTTGACTTCTTTAAGTCACACAGAGAGTAAGGTACAGATCTGAGTTGTGAACCAAATCCAGTACTTTTCCCATGACACTCCCCAGACCCTACGAACATTAAAAATCTTAATTGTGACTGCTGAATTTTCCTGCACTATCAGATCAGACTCTTTTTTGAAAAAATGTATTTAGAATATTTTTCCATGGTTCCATGATTCATAATCCCCCTCCCCTGCTCTCTTCCCCCACCAAAGCTGACAAGCAGTTCCACTGGGTTATACATGTATCATTGTTCAAAACCCATTTCTATGGTATTTATTTTGTGCAGTAGTGTGATCCTTTAACATCAAAAGCCTAATCACATCCCTAAAGCACTACATGATCAGATCGGACTCTTACATAAGACATTAGTACATTTGCTTCATGGAATAATATGAATTTTTAACTTAATTTTTTATTTTAAATTGAAGAGGAGGTAGTTGGGATCTGTCACACCACAAACCCTTACCCAGTACCCTAATAGACCGGCATCATGACGATTTGTTTACCATGGAAATGGCTAATGACCCTTAATCTTTTAAGAAAAGTCGTGGTTTCTGTACTTAAAAAAAAACACAAAGAAGGAAAGACAAAACACAGGTGTCCCCAAACTTATTAAGGATCAACATGGCACCAAGACATTTAAGACACTATATGTAAACAATATGTTAAAAATGCTTTCAGGTCTTTCATATAGGAAAAACTGGGAAGGATGCCAGTCTGTACAAAATGACAGGTGTCTTTTCAAGCCATAATTTGAGATGTAACATGGCACAGTGGATTGAGTACTGAGCCAGAAGCTGGGCAGAATGGGATTCAAATCCCTCTCTAATATCTACGGGCTGTGATCATGGGGAAGTCACTTCTGTGAATCTTGATTTCTTCATTTGTAAAATGAGGATTCTCGTAGTTTACAGGGTTGATAGGAGGCATAAATAAGAGAAGGTAGGCAAAACACCATACAAACGGTGTTATATTTTATAACAGTTTTATAATAATTATTATTTTGATAAAATAATCTCAGCCTAATTCTGTTTCTGGATTTTAAAACATCACTGAAAATGGGACAAGCTTTCAACAGACGTGGTAAAATCATATATTTCCCATTCTAGAGAGATGGTGAGCACCTAGGGGAAGGTTGAAATGACAAATAATTATCATTGCTGAAACAGGTCCAATATTTTCTCTAATTCCATTATTTATTGCTTTTCCAGTACACTACATCAAAGCATGCCATGCAGCATGTACCCATCCCTTAATAACATCCAATTAAATCAAGTAGGCAGCAGGGGGCACATCGTATTTTCCAAGTGATAAACGTCTTTGTAATTGCCCAGCATTATAAGAATGGCAAGTGACTACAGTATCTTGAGTCCAGTCACAAAGAAAGGAGAAAATAAAATAAAAGCTCAGTATTTATCTTTCAACTTGAGGAACTTGGGGGTGCTTGTTTTTGTTATTCGTGGCAGGTAAGAGGATGCATATTTTGGAAATGAGAGCCAACAAGGCCCAAAGCAGATTGGAAGAATTCCATGGCTGTCAAATGCGTGTCGAGAATGAGGAAGAGGTAGCTCTGCTGTACTCTGGGCTGGTCAGACTCCATTTCGTGTATTTACATTCAGTTTCAGCATCATTATTTTAGGAAGGACAGTCTGAAGTTAGAGCGAGTCCAGAGGAGCAGAACCAGAATAATGAGAGGACTTCTGGACCCAGATCTCTGTAATTACACAAAGAAAGTTTTCAGGGAATAAGATGCATGAACTTCGGGTTGTTTCTTCCTGTCCTGGGAGGGATTAGAGACTCTTTTGCGCTCTGGGTTTGGCGGGGCTACAGCAGCTGAGGTTCAGACTGGAGGATTTCGGTTTTGAGAGGGAGAAATATTAAGGACTCAAATGGAGTCAAGTACAGAGGAGTTGCCAGGGACTGTTCCTTACCAGTCAGCACAGATCAAAAGGACCCAAGGCAAGGCTGCCTTCAAGTTCAGACACGTCCATCTTGAGAATGAAGTTTGGTCACCTATTCAGTAAAGGAAACAAAATAGAAAAGGGATCCAGGGGCCCAGGTGCAAGATCCCCTTGGGTGCGGCCACAGGGTAGTGATGGGAAGAGCATTCCACCTTTTCATAGGAAATCTCATCACAGAGAACTTCACTTGCTACAAGGAAGAGTCAATGGCAGAGAAAACACAAGAAGCTTGTTTCTTATTTTTAACATTAATGTTAATTAACTAACATTACTGAACAATTAATTAATAAGCAATGATAAATTAATTTAGTATAGTATTAATTTTAATTTTTAAGTAAAAATCCCTTTTCTGAGAATTACCCTACTGCTGTCACAGGGTAACAGGAGGACTAAGTGACCACCCAAGGTTTGCTGCTGCCATACCAAATGGGAAACTGTTACATTAAATGCTTTGCTTATCCTGGTCATCCAGCAAATCCAAAGGAGGAGGGAGAGAGAGCCAGTCTGATCTACCCAGCAAGATATTATTCTGGGGATACAATGACAAAACAAAACAAAATGAAAACTAGTTCCTTCCCTCAAGGAACTTACATACTTCTGGAATTGTTGCTTTGCCACTGTTGGTTGATACCGAGACTTGACACATGATCTACATTGTTACACATTCCTTTCTCAGCTTCAAGCATCATCTGAATACAGGTTTGGAGAGCTCCATTATTCAACTCGATTCAATAAACATTTGTTGCCTATGATATATCAGGTGCTATACTTAGTGCTGAAGTTGAAAAGATGAGATAAAACATGTGTTTTAAAAAAATTCTTTGTTAAAAGGGATGATTTTCCAAGGGAGGAGAAAGGAAGGACATATTAGAGACTGTGATAAAAGAATCATGTTTTTTTCTTTTTTAAAATTACATATAAAAACACTTTAAAAATATTTATGCATTTTTTAAAATTCTGGGGTTCCACATTTTTATCCCCTCCCAATCCCCCTCTTCCTTTGCTGAGATAGTAAGTAAATCTGATGTAGATTTTACATCTGTTTGCGGGGGAAACCTGAACCAAAAAAACTCCCCCAAAATGAAGAAAGAAAGTGACATGTAGTATGCTTTCATCTGCATGCAGACCCTATCAGTTCTTTTTTCTGGGAATGTATGACATTTTTTATTATGAGTCTTCTGTACAATGTGCTCCTGGTTCTGCTCGCTTCACTTTGCATCAGTTTATGTTTTTCCAGGTTTTTCTGAATCTATCCTACTTGTTATTTCTTATAGCACAATAGTATTTCATTACAATCGGATACCACAGCTTATTCAGCCATTTCCCAATTGATGGGCTTCCCTTCAACTTCCAATTCTTTGGCATTAAAACATATTCTTATGCCTATTTATACTTTACACCCTTTCCCTTCCTTTAAAAAAATCTCTTTGGAAAACAAATCTAGTAGTGGTATCATGGGACCAAAGAGTATGCACAGTTTTATAGATCTATGGGCATAAGAACCAAAGATATTAATTTTAAAATATTTTAAATTAAGGGGTTTGATTAAATGATCTCTCTTTAGGCTCTGAATATATGGTACTGTGACCTAATGGCCCAAGGATTGGGAAAAGGGGCTAGATGATAGACTATACCACACCCATAAATATAATACAAGGTAGACTATTATAGAGACAAAGGAGCCATCCAGGAAAAGAGCTACAAGAAATAGAAGGGAGAAGTCACTTTTAGCTGGAAGGATCAAGGGATGCTTATTATAGCAGGTGGAACCTGAACTGGGCCATGAAAAAAAGGATTTAAATAGGTAAATTTGAAGATTTCCTGTGTAGTTATGAATGTTGGCCTGCATAAAGAGAGGGATGGCAGAATATATAGTTTTGTAGTAGTTTGGCCCAAGAATAGGGTGCTTGAACCTGAATTCAGCAAATAAGACCGGAAAAGTATGCTGTACAGATTATGGAAAGGCTTAACTTCCAGTATTTAAATTTACATTTTATATTTTAGTCAATAGGAAGCCACTGAAGGGCTATGAGTAGGGGAGTGGGTATAATGAAATTTAAAGTCCTATGTCAGAAATTTGATGGGTTACATATGCAGAATAGATCAGAAAGGGGAAGAACTATAGGTAGAGAGATCGGATGGTAGGCTATTATAGTAATCCTAGCAAGAGATTTAGAAAACCTAGATGAGGATGGTAGAAATTGAAGGAGAAAGGAAAAGGCATGAAAGATATCTCAAAGGTAGACTTTCAACTTATCATATATGGGGGAATGAGAAAGAGAGATGAGTAGAAGGTGACTTAGAATGTTCCAATCAACATGATTAGCAAGATGGGGATGCCATTAACAGAAATAAGGAAGTTGAGGGTTTTTTGGGAAGGTGAAGAAGATGAGTTTGAGGGGCCTGTGGGATATACTGATGGAGATGTCTAGGGAGCTATTATTAGAAATCAGACTAGATGTTAAGATTTGAAGTCATCTGCATAAAAGTAATGATTAGAGGCATGGAAATAGGGAGAATTACCAAGGAAAAAAAACCCAATAAAAGAGGCTTAAGGAACAGAATGTTCACATTGAGGAGTGGAAGAAAAGAAGATAGCCAAAGAAGATACAGCAGAAACAGTCAAATAGGTAGAAAAAGAACCCGGTGTCACATCAACAAAGACAAAAGACCAGAGAATATGGAGAAGAAGGGGGTGGTGAGTAATATCATATGCTGAAGAAAAGTCAGAAAGGATGAAGATTGAAAAATGTCCAATGAAATATGTTTTTATATGACTGTACATGTATAACCTACATCAAATTGCTTGCCTTCTTCATTAGGGGAGAAGTAGAGAATATGAAATTCAAAATTAAAAAAGAATGTTTTAAATAATTTTTACATATAATTGGAAAAAACCAAAATATTAAAAAAGGAAAAATATCCCGTGGATTTGGCAATGGAAGGGTCACATGTAACTTTGAAGAAAGCAGTTTCAATTGTGGACAGAAGCCAGAATGCCAGGCGATGAGGAAATGGAGAGAATGAACGTAGAATATGTCTTCCAGAAATTTAGTAGTAAAAGTAAGGAGTGCTATAATGATGGTGGAGTAAGGAGGATCTTGAGAAGTTATTTTTCTCTTGTTTTATTAAGGACAGAGGAGACCTATATTTGTAGGTAGGTAGAGGGAAAGGAACATGAGTGAAGGTGAATGATCTAAGGAGTAAGGCCATGGAGAAGAAATACAAAGTGTTAGGAACAAGAATATAAATGAAAAAGGTAAGCTTGGTACTGAGGAGGAGCTCCTCCTCCTCTGAGACCATAAGGAAAAATGAGAGAATAGGTGAAGGGGACATGAAAGAGCTCCTAATAGAGGACTCCAATTAGTGGTTATAGTAGGATAGGCATAAGGGGAAGGGAAGAAGCATTTATATGGTGCCTATTATGAGCCAGGCACTATGCTAACTGCTTTTTATAAAAATATTATATCATTTGATCCTCATAACTCAGGTCTTCCTCATTCTAGGCTCAGTGCTCTATTCACTGTGCCACCAGCTGCCTTTAATATCCTGGGATCTGCCATAATGTAGTTTCAAGATTCTCTGCATGTCACAGCTTGAAAGAAATTCCAAAGATCTATAAAGAAGTTCTTATAATCTAATGGAAAAACCTGATTTTCTATAATTCTATTTCCCATACCACCCCAAACAAGGACTTAAAAACTATAAAAAGCTACTCATTAAAAAAATCTAACCAAGATTTGTGTTTGATTTGCTTCTACTCTCGTATAAATGTGTTCCATGTTTAGTCCTAGATTTTATAAAGTGTGGGAGGTTATTACCGCATTTGGCAGAACTTTAAATGGGCAGATGTGTTTATTGCACACATGTGTATATATGTTAAAGATCTATATGTAATATACACATACACACATATGTATACACACACTTACATTCTGTATACATGAAACTTGTGAGTGAAATGCTATAACCATTCCAAAGACTTTCATATTCTTTCACTTCTGACAGTATTGATGTTTTCTTGAGAAGAGACCTCATTCCTCTCATACACAGGTTGAAAATATACAGGTAGAGAAATCTACGCCCTCCCCCCCCCCCCATAGTACTACCTAACAAAAGACTGTTGTGTTTTGCAGAATACTCATTCTCTGGAAAAAGTGCTATCCATGAAGTCTGAATTCTGTAATACATGGCTGTAGGTTGGCCAGGAATTCTGTGAGCTCAGCGCCCTCCCCTCTAGAAGGAAACAGGAGGTTTCAAATATTTCTAGAGTTGGCTTGATTCTTAACAGTCAAATAAGTCTCTAAGAAGCGGAACAATTAGGAGGCAAGTACATTAGGAGAAACTTGGGAAAGTGAATTCACATCTTTTATCACTTAGAGGTAACTGTTCTTTCACAAAGCAATTCTTTTTCTTCTCCTTAACTAGTATCTGACATTCATTAGGGAGAGAAAGCTTAAAATGTCCTAGTGAATGAATTAGGATACAGAGCCCAGAAAAGGAGAATAGCCATCACAGAAATATGCTGATTGTTGTGTAGTAAAATAGCTAGTTGAGGGAATGGAGACATATATAGTACATTTCAGGCTCAACGCATGTGGTTGCCAGCTCATCAATAGAGAACACATATTTTGGCCTCGTAATGGACCAGACTATAGAATGGGGGTGTGGTGATTGGTGACGGGATAAAATAATCCCAACTCCATGCTGAGTTTGTTGTGACCAGTGAGGAGTTTGGTTGAAATGCACCAGGAGCCTTAAGGACAATAGAAAATGCTGAAAATGTGTTGACCAAGACTCAACTTAAGTTCTGATGGGGCTGTTACATTGCCCCAGTAATCCCTGACTTCACTTGGCTGAGCACCTATCTGGACCCTTATCTTTAGGGCACTTTGGGAACAATAGATAGTATGTGTAGAATTATAAGGTTGAATTTATTTATACACAATATATTCCAGTTAAATAGACTATTGGCTCAAACTCATCATTCTCCCATCTCCATTCATTCCTATGAGCCCTCCGGTAGGCATAAAATTCACTCCCCACTCCTTATCTTTGTCTTTCAGAATTCTTGTTTTCCTTCAAGATTAAGCTCAGTAAACACCTCCAGCACCTTGATAAAGTCTTTTGCTACTTCCTGTGTGTATATTATACCCAATAGAATGGAAGCTCCTCTAGATCAGGAGCTGTTTTGTTTTTGTCCTTTATATTCCCAGAATTTCACACTCTGTGTTGTACATGATAACTCCTCCACCAGTTTTGAGTTAAATTGAACTGAACTTACCTGACTTACAAGCCAATTGGTCCTCTTATAGGGAGGACTATAAGGAGTGTAGGGTTCAGACCACAAGGCAGAGGTGGAGTGGGAATCAAAATGACCGGAGCAAGAATAACAGGCTAACAATGGAGTCATGCCGTTATGACTCAGGCCTTTGAGATCCCTTGAGCTAACCTTTCCTTCCTATTTTCTGTAGAAAAAGTTATAAGAGCTATACAAACCTGTGTGTTGAGAAGTGTAGAGGTGACTGGTTTTTGAGTGTGGACAATAAGGCAATCACAGGAAATACTATTAAGAATATTTGAACTACAAAACTAAACTAGGGCAAATGTTTTTAAAAGAGTTAAACTACTGGGGCCAGAAAATATCTAGGTCCCAGGACTAACTGATATGGAAAACAGGAAAGGACCCAAAGGGTTGTGTGAAGTATTGGTGATCCATGGAATGGCGTCATCTTGTGAACTTGGGAGTCAGAGAGTGAGGTTCAAAGCCTGTCTCTGTGTGACCTTGAACAAATCACTTAATTTCTCCAGGCTCCAGATTTCTCAATAGGAAAATGAGGAAACTGGATCACCATTTGGCCTCTGAAGGCTCTTCTGATTCTTGATCTATGATCCAATAATCACTGTTCAAGTCTCTGGTGTACCCTATACTTTAAGACTTTCAACAATATCGCCTACTACAGAAGATTCATCCTAAGGACAAATAACACAAACACAGAGAAATCCACCCAAGGAACTAGCTCTAAAATTATACTGTTTTGCCACAGAGAAGCCTCACCTGGCTCTCTTGCTTTCCAGCCTATGGACACAATCAGTTCTGCAGTATAAGGACCAATTTAGGAAATGCTGACTCAGGCTGGGCTAATTTTGTTCTTGTAGGCCTCAGAGTGGAAGAAAAGCTGGTGCCCTCATTAGGGTATTTGGCAGTAGCTGCTGCTTTCCTCCCCATACATCAATTAACTTCCTTTCCTGATTGTGATAACATAAATAAATCAAGTATAGCCTAAAGAAAATTTGTCAATGCACCAGAAAAAAATTAAGTTTTGTATATGGTTTAGTTTTGATTTGATGCAAAAATTGGTTTCAGCCAACTCCAAGAGAAGTTTCATGCAAATACTTAACGGAAATTTTGATTCCAAGTGATGTCAGAAAGTGGCAACAGGGTAGAAAACAAGGGTCATTTTCCTAATATGTTAAAAATTTTTTTCTTGTACTTTTCTGAAGATTAAAGAGTTATCACAAATAGGAAGAAAATTAAATTATCCATATTAGAATAATAGATTATGGTTAGCTGTAGGGAAAAGGCAAAAGGTCTAGACCAGAGAAGGTCTAGGCGGAGCTACCAAGGCATAATAGAGATAAGAAATGAGAGAGAGTTGTGCCCAGAGAGGACTCAAAGGCCAGTAGATAAATCAGAACTTAGGCTAAGAAGTACATAAGTAGCCTGGAGTGAGAACTAGGAAGGACACAAATGGGAACTGTTAGGCTAGGCTGATTTAGAGGCAGTAGATTGAAAACCAAATTCAGAAAACATCCATATACATCTATATTTTTGAAGAAGAAAAAAAACCATTTACAACTGGAGATTCATGTGCCTACTTTTTTTCATTTTATCAAATCATTATGAAAGAGATCTATGTACATGTTAGATGGTTTTCTTGATGAAAATATGAGAGAATAAGCAAACACTTGCAAATGATTTTCTAATTCTTTGCTAATTACCCTTTCCTGGGCAATCCCCTACCCCACTCCAAAGAAAGCATTTGATTCCATAAAAATAAACAACGGGCTTAAGAGCTTTCTTCCAGTATGGAGTTTTTCAATCATATACTAAGATCCTATAAGATTTTTTGATAAAAGCAACCACAAGAATAATAACTTTCCAATTATTAACATCTAGTGAGAAGTACTTATTTACCACTCTCATGACAAAGTTCTTGTCCCTTATAGATGGTGAGGTTCACCATATTCAACTGCTAGTGCTGATTCTATAAATCCTCAACATTGCAGGACTTCCTTACCAAGAGTCACAATTATTCAAAAGACACCAGCCTCACAGTTTATACAGAAAAAGATAGGAAGATGAAAAAGACCTGTTGTCTAGACAATGTAGTTGGATGGCCATCCCATTAAATTAGTATATCAATAAATATATTTAGGAGAGTTATAGCAGTTTGACAATAAGTAGTAGCAGCTTGGATTGTTTAGGGGAAAGTCGTGCAGCATTTCTAATAATCACAAGATGTTCTCTGGCAAAAAAACAAATAAATAAACCCACACATCCACTTATGGTTTTAAGAAATGTTCTCCTACTGCTGCTGTATATTGTGAATTTTGGGATATAAAGAATGATTCCTGATGATTCAGAATTTTAGATGAATTAAAGGTGATAGAAGTGAGGTGGGCACAAGTCAGTTGCAACATATTATCAAAGATGGTTTAACCAAGATTTCATGTAAGGAAAGATTTCATCAAGAAAACATATGACCAGAAAAGGGAGGAAGGCAGTCTATCAAATAAGATAGCTACAGCAAATTGATGAATGACTAATGTAATCACAAATTGATGTGGAAGAAGCCCTCTGCAGGAGATGTATCAGAAGATCCAGGACAAGAATTGTGCAGGATGAAAAAGTGTGGATGGGTTGTGATCCATACCCATGATTGCGCCATTTACATCGATGAGATCACACATTGATTTAAATATTGAAATATTGAAAATAGCACAAACAGGCTATGCTCAGTTTTAGAGGATCTTGGAGATGAAAACTAACAGTTTCTGCCCATAAGGCACTTAGAATATTTTGGGGAGGTTGAGACATGATGCAAGATAGAAGGTAACAAGGAAAAGAGCTGAATCAAGTGCTATAAGAAATATGGAGGTCATTTTCAGTTGGTGGAGGG
Source organism: Gracilinanus agilis (assembly GCF_016433145.1). Taxonomy (NCBI): domain Eukaryota; kingdom Metazoa; phylum Chordata; class Mammalia; order Didelphimorphia; family Didelphidae; genus Gracilinanus; species Gracilinanus agilis. The sequence continues at coordinate 111,879,303 of NC_058130.1, read as the reverse complement.
GGGTCAGTACTTTAAGAGGAAAATGCAACATTGATCAGATAGCTATGGCAGTTAGGAACCAGGAGGATAGACACAGACACTTAGATAGAGACAAGATGGTAGATCAAAGCCCAGAGAAGGAATTCAGAAATAGGAATTTAAAATTTCCAGAGGGCAGATAAGTCAAAGACTAAGCAGGCAATAAGCAATCAGGAAATCCCTAGGAGTCAGAAGACAGGTCAAAACAAAGAGTCAGGAACTTGTATGGGCACTAGGAAGGTTAAGAGAGGGAAAGGTCAGGAACCGAAGTAAGTGAATCCAGGACTAAAACAAACAGTCTGGACAGCAGAAAAGAGACACCATTAGCAATGAGCAGTTCCTTACACCTGAAATAATCTTCTGCCCTGGGCAGGCAATTTCTTAGACAAATTCTAAAAATGAAGTTATAATCAAGGTATTATTATTAGTACCTTTCAATGAGTAGACTTTTTTTTCTCCAAAAAAATAAACCTACTAGAACTAATATATCCAAATGTGTTTTGTCCCCATTGAAGGAGCCCTCTGAGAGCCAATACACTTACTGATGTGATATTGCCTTTGCCCAAAGCATTTTTGGATGTTCTAGTCTTGAAATTGCTTTTAGAGCCTTAGGCACATTTTTATTTTTAACATTCTCAGTGGGAGCATGTCTTTGTCCTCTGAGGGTAGATTGGATTTTGGGAAAATATCCAAAAACTATGTAAATTCTTACTAATAAGGTGGGTGATTAAGCTTGGGGTTGCTCTTTTGGGTCAGAAATTGGGGTGTGTTTACATGAGGAGACAAACTGTTTGCATGGTTTTCAAACTAGCTCCAAAGGCCATTCCAAGAAAGAAGTACCAAAAATATTTCAAGTAATGGCAGGTAAGCTGGAATAAATGTATTTTTCACCCCAAAGGCACAGTATAGAAAAGGGGAGGAATAAAGTCATTCAACTGGAGAAGTAAGGGTAGGTTCTGACAGCAATGAATATATTACATGGCAAACTGTAGAAAGTGGTCATTTTAAACTCTTTGCACATCACAATCAACCTAGCCTTCTAAAAGAGAATATTACATATGTGTGTGTGTATATATATATATATATATATATATATATATGCTGAGAACAAGCTTATACCAAGGCGATATATATGTATGTATACACACACATATGTATATATACATAAGTGTATGTATATATATATATACATATATTTTTTCTCAATATTAGCTTAGGCTTTGTCAGTTCTCTCTTTGGTGCATCAGATTTTAGAACTGAAAAGGACACTGGAGATTTTCTTGTCCAACCTCCTCAGTTTACACATGAGAACACTGAGGTTAACAGTGGAGTGATTTGCCCAGTGTCATCCAAGTATTTACTGGCAGAACCTGGATTTGATTCTATTCCCTGTTGATCAAGTTTCTAAGTCTTCCTTCTCAAGTATGCCTTATAAGAAAAAAAGAAGTAATCTCATATAGTAGGAATTAAGGGCAGTTCCTCCTCCATCATAAACTCTTAGCAGATGACTTCCCAAGAGTACAATGCATGCTCAGACTTCAGAAGCTCAGCTGCATGGCAAGGTGTATGAGGCCCCACCAAGGGAACCCTCAAAAATATAGAAAGCACTCTAAGAGACATAAAGCAGAGGAAAAAATATCAAAGAATACTCAACTCCCCTCTAGTATAGCCTTTATTCAACATGGTGACCAGTCCTACCTCACTGATTCGTGGTCCCTCAGAACACTATTTATCTTTGTAAAAGGACTAGTTCATAGTTTTATGAGGATTAGTTTAGCCATCCTGGGAAAAAAAAGGTCCTTACTTCTCGCTTCCAAGTATTGGTTGCAGGCAACCATAGTATGTGAGATAGGATGGTGTACTTTTATGGCTATTGCCTGCACCCATTACTTTTCTTTTCTCATAGCTCAGATGCCCCATCTTAATTGCTGTACAAACACCATCCCCTTTTCTAAGACCTCTAAATATCTCCCCACTCCATAGTGGGAGGTGAGGTGGGGGTAAGGTAATACAAGGTCTCTAAATATATCTGCAAGAACAGCCTGATTCTGACCATTTTATACCCAATCCAATGAGCACATTACACCCAGTTGCACTGCTCAGTAATCAGTCAGCAGCCCAACCCAGCCTGTTGGCCACCATATTGATTCAGTTTCTACAAATGACTTCCTACACTGTGTACTTCAATGCTTGCCTTTCAGATGAAATATGTTTTGTGTGCCTGTCCACAATATATTTAAATGTCTGTTATGGTAGTATTGCCTTTCTTTTCTTCTTACTCCTTCTTTGGTTTTCTCAGCAGACACAAAGGCCAGTACATTACCTTCCTCTGCCTCCCTCAGGTCTTAAAAATAGAAGGACTCTTCCAGCTTTTGAAAAACTTTCCTTTTGTCTTTCTGATCTAAGGCTAAGGAACAAAATTTAAATCTCCTTAGACTCCTTAGGCCTCCAGAAGGGTCTTGCCCTTCCCCAATCTTCATTAACTTAAGCCTCAGATTTGCAGTGTGAAGGAAATGAGTCAATACCATTCATATTCTAGACCAGGGATGGGCAAATTACGGCCCACAGGCCAGTTGGAGGGGGCCCTGAAATGTTCTATCCAGCCTTGTCTCATTATTCCTAATCTGACGAATACAATGAATAGGATACAATATAATGAAACTTCAAAAGAGTTGCCTTAGAAACAGACTGACAGATGAGCATTTCCTTTCCTTTGCCCCCCTCTTTAAAGTTTGCCCATCACTGTTCTAGACCTTTTGCAGATCTTTGTCTTTTACAATTTACCCTGAGTTGCCCTCTTGAGGAAGGCTCCATGGAAGTAAGTTATTTCATTTTAACAAGTCTATTGACCATTGACAAATTGGGGTTATTTTTAACCAATGAAATGGCAGACTAGATATTTTCTCCACTCCTCCCTAATGCTCAAAAATTTTCCAAAAAAGGGAATTTTGCATCAGAGGGAGAGCTATAATAGCTGAATATATAGGACAAGAAAGGAAGAAGCCCAGAAAAATAAAAGCCTTATGAATGACTTTGGAGAATGTTAATCCTTAAGTGCATATTCACCAATCCTACTCAACTAGCTTTCATGCTTTAACAGGGCACACAAAGTGACCATACAGAAACTCTGCTTGGGGAATCCCATCCCCCTGCCCATTTCCTACTCTTTGGCAAGTTGCACCTCAGTTTCCTCATTTGTAAAATGAGGGGTTAGATTTTAAAACCAAGCAAGAGTTGGAGAAAATTACAAAATGTAAATTTAATGGTTTTAATTATATTAAGCTAAAAAGCTTTTGTACAAACAAAAACAATGTAGTCAAAATCAGAAGGGAAACAACAAATTGGGAAAAAAATCTTTATAACAAAAAACTCTGACAGGGGTCTAATCACTCAAATATACAAGGAGTTAAAGCAATTGTATAAAACATCAAGCCATTCCCCAATTGATAAATGGGCAAGAGACATGAATAGGCAATTTTCAGGTAAAGAAATCAAAAGTATCAATAAGCACATGAGAAAGTGTTCTAAATCTCTAATAATTAGAGAAATGCAAATCAAAAC
>NC_058130.1:111842493-111860724 GCF_016433145.1 Gracilinanus agilis | reverse complement strand
GAGTACTGCCTTGGCCGCATCCCACAGATTTTGGTAGGATGTCTCATCATTGTCATTTTCTTCAATGAAATTGTTGATTGTCTCTATGATTCCTTCTTTGACAAATTGGTTTTGAAGAATCATATTATTTAATTTCCAATTAGTTTTTGATTTTCCTGTCCAAGTGCCCTCACTAATTATTATTTTTATTGCATTATGATCTGAGAAGGTTACATTTATTATTTCTGCTCTTTTGCATTTGTTTGCAATGATTCTATGCCCTATAACATGGTCGATCTTTGTGAATGTGCCATGTGCAGCTGAGAAGAAGGTGTATTCCTTTTTGTCCCTATTTATTTTCCTCCACATATCAATTAGATCTAATTTTTCTAGGACTTCATTCACCTCTCTTACCTCTTTCTTATTTATTTAAAGTTTTCCTATTTTGATGTTTGTGTTTTTAAATTTTGCATTGAGACCTCTGATTTCTGAACTCAATTCATTCCTAATTTCTTCTTTAAAGACTTTTAGTTATCTCTTTAATCATTTTGGAGTTTCTTGCTATTGGTCCATGATTTCTGGGATTCTTCCTTTCATCTGATAATGTTGGCTTATTTTCTTTCTTATAATATTTAAAGTATTTTATACTTAAGTACTTTTAATATTTTAAGTACTTCTTTTTGATATTTTAGTATTTTTTCTTTTTAGTTCTATGATTCTTCATTACTTTAGCTTCTTGTAGGGTTTTTTTAATGCTTTCTCTTTTGATTAAACTTTTAATCTTTCTCTCTAAATTCTTTTTTCACTATTTAGTTTCTGCCCTTTCCACTGAGACCCTCAAGTCTGGGTTTTTGGTCAACTTCAGCTTCTTCTTGTTAGAAGCTGAATAGGGCAAGTACATGCCCTGGGCAATATCCTGGAAAATAGATGTGTCCCTGACTAGGTTCTTACTCTCCTCTCCCTCAGATCCAATATCATGGCTCTGAGAATTGTGCATGTCACCTTCCTTCTCTGAATCATTATACCCCCACCTTCTCTAATGACTGGTTTTCCATCATGAGGCAGTGCAGAACTGTCTTCTGCCTCTTTTGAGGGCTGAGTCACATATTTAAATATTCAAAATAAAGAAGATTACATCTGGTTATTTTGACTGTCCTAAAGACTAGATATTTGAGTGAACAATTAATTTCATGTGCCGTGTTGGCCAAAATATAGTTACCACCTCTTTCCCCCCTTCTTTTCTTTGGAAGGAAACATATAGGTCTGCTCATTTCTCCCCCTGTAAATAACACAAATTATGGACCAGAATTGAGAGAAAGAGGAAAAGTATTTCCTCTGTTTGGCTTAATATGGCAGTCAGTCTTCATTTGATAGGTAACAGTGGAGAAAGAGAGCTGATATTTTAGCAAAAGAGAAGACTTCATTAGCTATCCATCATCATGCCTGTGCTTAAGATCTCAATCATGGAAAAGGTTATTTTTTTAATGTCGTCCTATTCTTCTGAACAGAGATTTAAAGCTTTACATTTCGGGAAGGTAGACATATGTGTTATCTAACATCAACTCTCATTCCAGAGAAAGAGTAATCATAACAACTTAGATAAGGAACTCACATCACAATTTCTCTTCATTATTTCCTGACACCTTGCCCATCAAATAGTGAAGTTCCTCGGTAGAACCTAGACCTAGCTAAACAACTTCCCAAACAAAATAAAGGAAAAGAGATTCATGTAAATGGCAATTTTTATGTGAAATAATGCAAAAACTTGTTAGTAAAAACATTTGTAAAGTGCATGGGAAAGAAAAGTAATGAAAAGGCTCAAATTATAGGAGGGGCTCTAGGGAGGCACTAGGAGGAATAGGTCATAAATGTAAGCAAAAATACATTTACTTTTAAAAAACATGTAAAATTATTTTTATTATCATGTAATTTGGTCATTATTATAAGAGCAGGCTCATACATAACCAAAACCCCCAAATCAAATCATAAATACACTAATGTGAAAGATAGTCAGCTTTGATCTGCATCCATTTGACTCCAATAGTTCTTTCTCTGGTGGAGAGCATTCCCCTGTCTTTTAGAATTGTCCCACATCATTACATTGCTGAGAGTAGCCAAGTTTTCACAGGTAATCATTGTCCAATATTGCCATTAATGTGTACAATGTTCTCCCGGTTCTTGTTATTTCTCTCTCCATCAGTTCGTGCAGATCATTCCAGCTTTTTCTGAAATTTTCTTCCTTATCATTTCTTATAGCACAATAGTATTCTATCACCAACACGTACCACAATTTGTTCAGCCATTCTCCAGTTGATGGACATTCCCTCAATTTCCAATTCTTTGCCACCACAAAAAGAGCAGCTATAAATATTTTTGTACAACTAGGCCCTTTTTCCTTTTTTTTTATTATCTCTTTGGGATACAGACCCAGTAGTGGTATTACTGGATCAAAGGGTATACACAGTTTTATAGCCCTTTGGGCACAGTTCCAAATTGCCCTCCAGAATGGTTAGATCAGTTCACAACTCCACCAACAATAAAAAAAACATTTTTTTTAAGAAGAGATTTTGGCCATAGAGAATTGTCTCTTGGATATCTCCCTCTGATTGGAGGGTGGAAAATTCTTTCTGGAACCTTTATTTAAGGAGGGAGCCTAGACCAACTATTTCTTCATTTCCCATTTGCCTGTTCTCTAGATTTCTCCATCACCCCTTCTAACCCTTCATCTTTCATCCTTTTATGTTATCTTCCCCATTAGGATAAAATCTCCCTGAGGTCAGGGATTGTCTTTTCACTTGTGGTTATATTCTCAGCACTTAGCATAGTTGCTGGCACATGGTAAAACTCAATTATTGTTTATTAACTAATACAAATGACTGAGAAGGCCCTTTAGTAATCTGAGACTTGATGTAATCAGCACAATGCTATTCACAAACAGAATCATCAGAAGAACCACAACTTCTACAGGAAAGCCTTTTTATATTTTGTTCAGGACATCCATGAACCTGCAAACCTTTGATGAATACTTTATTGCTCATTTGATATTAATAATCAGAGGATCATTAAACAAAGTTATTTTAGGAGTTCCCTCTGGTGTGTTATAATGGGAAGGATACTAACTTTGGAGTAAGAAGAGACTTGGGTTTGAACCCTGGCTCTCATCAAATGAGCCTCTGTTTCCTTCCTTGTAAACTGGAAATAAAAGTGCTTATCTTACCTTCCTTACAGGACTCTTGGGAATAAAAGAACTTTGAAGCCTTTAAAGGATTAAACAAATAAAATTTTCACTTCAATTCAAACATTTATTAAACATACATTATACACAAGACTGACAGAGCTAGGTGTTGGGCATAGAAAGGCAAAACAACAACAACAATAACAACAACAAACAAGACCATTGTGATGAAGTGTTGAATTTGAGGAGCAGCAGATAGTTCTGCTGAACTAGAAAACACAATTTGTGGAAGGGAATTGTATGAAATTGGATTAGAAAAGTAGCTAAGAGTGGGAGGCAGTACTGTGTAGTAGATAGAGAGTTATCCTTCGAGTTGGAGAAGATTGGATCCAAACCAAAACTGGATGACCAATGCCAGGCAAGACACTCTCTCATTGCCCTTAGCAATATCCTGCTGAGCAGGTGCTGACCTGCACTGGTGCAATTTGATGCAATTTCTTCATTAGGAATTCCCTCTACCAATGAAATCATAGGTCCAGATCCCACCCCTTGCCCCAGAGTAGGTAGAAGCCGGGTAATAGAGGACCTTAAATACATGGTAAGAACTTGTATTTTGTGCTAGAGACTATGGGGAGCCATGGAAGATTTTTAATTGGGCCATTTAATTGAGATGGTTAAATTTGTGCCTGGCAGATGTAAAGGAAGATGAATTGGATCTAGGAATGACTGGAGGGATGGAAAATGCTTTGAAAGCAATTAGGGTAGTCCAAACAAGACATGATAAGGTCATGACCTAAATTCAATGGAATTGGAGAGAAGGGACTGAATGTAAGAGATACCTTGGAGGTAAAATAGTGACACATGGTAGCATTCTGGAGAGCAGTTTGGAACTATGTTCCAGTCGTGCAAATCACTAAACTGTGTATACCATTTAACCCAGTGATACCACCACTAGGTTTATGCCCTAAAGAGATAAAACAAAAAGGAAAATGATCAGTCTGCAAAAATATAGCAACTCTTTTTGTTGTAGAAAAAAATGAATTGGAAATAGATGGCTGTCTATTGAGGAATGAATGAACAAATGATGGAATACCAATGTAGCGAGATATCATTGTGCCAAAAGAAGTGGAGAAAAGATTGGCTTCAGAGAATCCTGGGAAGACTTTTATGAACAAACATGAAATAACAATATTGCAAAGAAAAACAACTTTGAAAGGCTTAAGAACTTTAATCAGTGCAATGATCAGACACAACTCCAGAGAACCGATGAAGGGGAATGACGCTAAACATCTTGGCAGAGGGGAGGGTGACTAGATTCACTATATTTATGGGATATAAATATATATATTTATAAATGTTCATTTATAAATATAAATATAAATAAACAATGGATTCTTGGTTAGTACCTTGTACAACAGAGTGCTAAATGTTGTTTTCCAAACTCACCCTTGGAAATAGCTTGAGTTTATAAAGAGCATTTAAAGGCTCACAAAGCTCTTTATAAACATTATTTCAATTTTATCCTCACCACAATATTGGGACATTGGGGTTATTATTATCCCCATTTTGCAGATAAGGACACTGAGGCAAAGAGGATTTAAATTATTTGCCCAGGTCACACTGCCAGAAAGTATTTGCACCCATTATTGGAACTCACTTCTTCTTGACGCTAGGCTCACAGGTCTGATACTTTACCAGGTAACTTAACTCCTCTCTGCTTCATCTCATTTCCTCATCTCTAAAAGAAAGAGGTTGCCCTAGAAAGCTTATGGGGTCCCTTTCCATCTATAGATCTCTGATCTAAAAATTATAAGAGGTTTTAGTTAATTCTTAATTTTCACAAGAATTTATTCAGAACCATGTTGACCCAAAAATCACTGCTGAAAAGATAAACTGATCGATTGGGATCCTTAATTATTCAGATTCAGGGAGTGGAGAAGATATTCAATTTCTAGGAGAAGAATGCAAATAACAAAACAGATTTATTATATTAAAAAAACAAACAACTTCCAGGATATTGCCAAGGGTCAGTATATATTCAGATGAAAATCCTGGATCTTTTACATCTATGGTACTATACGAGAAATTATGTTAGTAATTATGGCTGAGATCGCGAATCATCAAAAAAAGATTGAATTATGTTGACTATATTGCCCTTACTACAGCAGGAAAGTGTACTGAAGCGTTTCAGAATGATTTTCAGAAAAAAATTTTTTTCCAAAGGGACCAGAAAGTTCAGTTAACTCTTTCTTTGAACATTCTAGTTAATGAGGGTTCGACTATTTTTGACTTTGAAAATATCTTTATAATTACATTTGTAAAGAGACATTTCTATACAAATGAGTTGAATGATACAACAAGGTCACTGACTGCTGAATCTCTCTGTTCTCCCAAGTGCCCAACACTGATACTCAGTAAGGAGTTAACAATCCACAATTCCAACATTCTTCCAAATACAAATCTTCAAACTAGCTCTAGTGCCATAGCCAAATGAAATAGACTAGAACAGAAAAATTAGACTATGCTAAAGTAATAGATTATATTTTGCTGTAACAAGGTTCTATGCTTTTCTGAATAGAGAAATACCTTTCATGGACACAGCTCTCTGCCTTTCTGTGATACAGAAGATGATCTTAGATATCCGCCTTAGTCAAAAAGTTCATCAGCCTGCAGTCTGTCCGTAGTTTGTAAGGGCAGCTAGGTGGTACAGTGAGTAGAATACTGGGTCTGGAGTCAGAGAATTTGAGTTTAAATCTAGCCTCAGATACTTCTTAGCTGTGTCACTTAGCTGGGGCAAGTCACATGATACAATTTGCCTCAGTTTCCTCATCTGTAAAAGGAACTGGAGAAGAAAATGGCAAACTGCTCCAGTATTTTTGCCAAGAAAAGCTCAAATAGGAATGAAGAGTTAGACATGACTGAAACAATTGAACAACAACAACAGCTGTAGGTAATAAGCCTCTCAAATTTAGGCTTATCCTCTGAAGATACACATATGCTCTGTCTCCAGGCACAAATTCGACACTTTCCCATCTTGGTAGACCTGAAAGAGCCTGTGCTGGGCCAACTTAAACAGTGTAAATTCAGGACCAGCATGAATACCACAGTGAAGTGATTGCCCTTCCATAGTGGGTCTTGTGGAGCTTTGGGACATTAAAGAACAAAACAAAGCAAAGGAAAGGAAAGGAAAGCAAACCTTCTGGTGAGAAGCTATATGAGGAAACAGAGGAGAAGGAAAGACAAAGGCTTTGGGATTTTGTGCTGCTCAGGGCTCCTTCCTTGCTGGATAGGTGAGCAGGGTCAAGGAGAATGATGGATAGGCATTGTGGATCTGGCAGTGAAAGTGGGGAATAGCTGAAGTGATCAGAGCCTGAGCTTTTAATCCCCTTGAGCCAATCACATCTTGAGGATGCTTTCAAACACCTTTTAAGGGAAAATTAGTACAAACTTTCATGGAGGCAGGTGTTGGGATATTGCTCCCAACATTTCTGGAGAAGTTACTTCTCTCTTTGGAAAATTAACATGAAGATGATTTCAGAAAAAGCTGGAAAGATCTACAGGAACTGATGCAGAGTGAGACAAGCAGAACAGGAAGAACATTGTCCACAGAAACAGTAATATTGGACAATGATTATCTGTGAAAACTTGGCTACTCTCAGCAATGCAATGATCTGGGACTATCCTGAAGGACTTATGACATGGAATTCTCTCTACCTCCAGAGAAAGCACTGCTGGAGTCGTCTTTCACATCAATGTATTTATGGTTTTCTTTTAGGGTTTTGGTATGAGTTTGCTATTACGACAATGACAATATAGAAGTGTTTTGCATGACATTAAAAATAAAAGAAAAAAGAAAACTAGCATGGCATAGCAGATAAAGCATTAGATGGTGTCAAATCTCATCTCACATACTAATTGTGTGACCTTGAACAAGTGACTTATTAATTAAGTTAACTTTCCTCATCTGTGAAATGAGGAGAAGGGTCTGGACTTGATGGCTCCTATGGTCTCTTTTAGCAATAAATCTATGTTCCTTTGATCCTTTACTTGTTCAGTCATTTTATCTGCCTTTCTCTCTACTCCCTCCTTTTAGTAGAGAAGAAAGGTTGAGGGTAATGAAGAAAAGAAAAATTTGGCCCTGACTATAATTCATTTCACCATGTGCTATGCCTTATTTTACTATTTATCTCTCATGGTGGACTCAGATAGATGTTGGATTTTGAATTAGGAAATCTTGAGTCTGAATCCTGACTCAGATCCTTTTTAGCTATGTGACTTAATCTTAGAAAATCACTTAACTTTTTATCTTCATTTTCCTCATCTGTAAAGTGGTCATAATAATAGCACCCAATTTAAAGGGTTGTTCTAAGAACCAATGAGACAGGGGCAGCTAAGTGGCATGAGGGATATAGCAGCAGGCCTGGAGTAGGGAGGATCTGAGTTCAAATCTGGCCTCCTATACTTCTTAGCTATGTGACCCTGGGCAAGTCACTTAATCTTGTTTGCCTAGCCCTTGCCCTTCTGTCTTAAAGTTGTGACTGAGACAGAAAGTAAGGATAAAAAAAAAAGGAATCAATGAGATAGCATGCAAAACATTCTTTGAACTTAAAGTGCTATTTAAATGGTAGATTTATTATTATTATTATCTCTGCTACTTGATATTGCTAATAAATCATATGAGTATTAATAGAGATTTGTTCAAGCTTTTGAATTTGCAGATGGAGACTGAGAGAAAAGAAGTCAACTCATGGAAGAAGTTGTTTCCTTGGACCTAGTCTGGGGAGGGGATCAATTAATTAGCAAAAAGAGCTTCTGGAATTCTGATCATTTCTAACTACATTCCAAAGAATTCCCCTTAGTCTGCCTTTGAATGTAGGGAAGGAATTAACAAGGAGATGAGTTTGTGTGAGCAAAGGAAGGGAAAAGGTGATATGATTTTTCCTAGAAACACTTTTTGGCTCTGCTCCTGGTACCTAGTTTTGCCTGATGTTAACCACATCCTAACACACACACACACACCCCAATGTCTCCACTTCTCCTGGGAAATCCCGTTTACATCAAAATAAGACCTTAAAGGAGATCTAGCAGATTATACCGAGCAGATATCCCATACTGAGGTATGTTTAATGGGGTGAGACTCAATTAATCAGAATTACTGCATGGTTACTAGAGAGGGGATACAGAAATCTCTTAAAAACATACTTCTCCTTAAGGTCCTGAGGTGATTTTTCCTTTTTAAAAAAATTATATCCTTAGAGCTTTTCTTAGTGCCCTGTGCCATAAATACATGGTATGTCACAAGGGCTGTCTTCTGGGTGTAGCATGTAGATTTTGTTGTATAGTTCAAAGGGAAGAATAGGGGGCAACTGGATAGCTCGGTGGATTGAGAACCAGGCTTAGAGATGGGAGGTACTAGGTTCAAATCTGACCTTAGACACTTCCTAGCTGCGTGACCCTGGGCAAGTCACTTAATCCCCATTGCCTACCCTTACTACTCTTCTGCCTTGGAGCCAATACACAGTATTGACTCCAAGACGGAAGGTAAGGGTTTAAAAAAAAAGGGGGGAAGAAGAATAAGCATCTCTAGCCTCTTCCCTCACTCTCCTTTCTCCAAAGAATGCTTTAATTCCTGCAAGGATGGGGAGCAGGAGTTTGGGACCAGGAGCTTAGCCACTCTGGGCTAGAATTATATCAATCTGCTCCCTTAAATATTACTGAAACTGTAAAAAGCAGTTTAGGGGATGTGACTTTTGATCACTATTTCATTAACTGAGGAGAGTGGGACCCTAACTTTTATATCCAAGGATTGATTCCCTTCCACCCATCCACAATGAACATACATAGGAGGTACCAAAGGAACCCATTTATCTAAATCATAGCAAAACAGACATTAGAAACGGTGTATATGAGAATATACACTAGACAATACAGAGTGAAAGAGCTCTTCCATTGAGAGCAATTCAGCTCAACTGAGAGAGGGTCTAGGATCTCAACCAAAGAGAAAATTGTACCCCAAAGTCTCTACTGTAGCAAGCTGGGGATAGGGATATAGGGGGGGACAGCCAGCTTCTCTCATGTCAACTTTTTCCCACTCTTTTCCTTCAGCAACGTAAATGGGGGGGGGGCACACAGAGCACCAGGGGAGGATTGGAATTCTTCATCTTCTCTCTTAAAGGTGGAAGCTAGGAATGGCCAAAATGACTCCAGAACTGAAGATCCAGCACAAAACTGATGCATCCCAAAGATGGTCCAAAGAAAGCAGAGCTCTCCTGTTCTCCAGTCTCAACATCTCTGCCCCAATCATCACTCAGATACAGGACACTGAATTCCATGAATGAGGAGAAAGTTCTGTACCAATTGACTTTGGGACTTAGGTTACAAGTGAATGAAAATTATCCATTTCCTTTGATTCAATGATTTTTCTAATATGACTATACCCTGAGGTCATTATTGACAAAGAAAAAAAGAAATTTGTACAAAAATAGCCAGAGCAGTATTTTTATTGCTATTAATTATTATTTTATTATTAATAATAATGTTACTATATTATTAACAGTAACAAAACCTAAAAATAAATTATGTGCCTAGTAATTGATCAATGAATGGAGAAATGGATAATTCATGATATATTAATACAATGGAATATTGTCATGCCACAAAAAATAAAAATAAAGAAGACAAATAAATTTTAGAAGGTTTATATGTTATGATATGGAGCAAAGAAAGCAGAATCAAAATGGCAGATACACTCACCACAACTAAGTAAGTGATAATGACAGAGACAGAAACGAAATTTGAAAAAATACACAGAAGGAAGTTAAGAAGGGGATAGAAGAACAAACGGAAAGATTTCTTTACCATTTCATTAAAATTTTTGCACACTTTAAAGTCAGTCAGTATATAGTCTGAGTGCCACCTCTGTGCCAGGCACTGTGCTCAGGACTGGGGACATAGTGAAAAATAAAAGCTAGTCCTTGCTCTCAAGGAGCTCACAATCAGTTGGAGAATAGACTATGAAAACAATTACATTCAAAGAGATACATACACAATGGAAACCAGGAGGAAATATGACCATTGCTTCCTAGAATTTTTGATAGACAAGGAGAGGTTACCGCTATAGGCTCACATGTTTTTAAAAGAGCAAATTTCAAAGGATATGGACATTGAACAGTTAGTATTTCAGAGATAGTTTTGTTGAAATGTTTTTATTCTTTGTCATCAGAGATAGTTCTCTGGAAAAAGAAAGGAGGAAATTGACATTTAATTTGGAATATTCAGGTGAAATAAAAATAAAGCTATCAAAAATTATTTTTTCAATAGGAAAAAAGAGCTGCATATAGGATAGATAGGAAATAATCAGTAGAGAGGAGGCCTTACATTTAAGAAGGATCAAGAAAGGCTTCCTCTAAGTGATATTTTAGCCAGAAATGGATGGTTTCATGTGTAATCTTTTTTTAACCTTTTTTTAGATTCTTCTTTATACATTTGAAAATTTGTTTTTGTGGAAGGTTAATTTTACAATTGAAAAATTTTTAATGAAAAACATTTAGTCATAGAAATATTAAATAAGATAATGATTTACATATATACACACAGCACTTACAGATCACTCTTATTTACTTAAAGATTTTAGGAGAAACTAAAAGAAACCTAAGAACTGAAAGAAGGTGAAAAAGTAAGTGGAGAATGAGAAGAAATCTTATTAAGAAAGGCTGAAAGTAGAGTAGACATCAATGTGAAATAAGGATTTTAAAGCAATGAGAACTATCTGACTGTGAAATAAGAGCTGGCTATAGAAAGTATGCTTACAACTATTAGAGCATAGAAATAAAATAAATGAAAGATGTTAGTCATTTTCTTAGGATAAATCCAAATAGTTTGTCAGAATGATTGGAGTAACCTACAGTTCCATCCATTATGTGTTTTTGTACCTTTCTTTCTCAACCCACCATTTTCATCAGTTTGCTATATATAAAATGAAACTTCAGAGCTGTTTTGATCTGCATTTCTTTTATTGTTAATGATTGGGAACATTCTTTCATTTGTTCTTGATAATTCGTAATTTTTCTTTTCAGAAGTATATCTTTTTACCACTTACCTATCAAAAAATGACCTTTGGTTTTATACATTTCAGTTAGCTATCTATATATCTTGGAATTTGATACCCTTATCAGAGATGTTTGATACAAAAAATTTTTCAGTGTGTTGGTTAGTTTTACTAAACTTTGCTTTCTTCTCTTCTAGTCTTTGTGAATAAGTACATCCCATGGAGTGGAAGTGGCTATGGAGAAAGCTCAGCTTCCCACGGGGTAAACTGGAGTCAGCTTGAAAAGGCTTACTAGAGCTGATTGTTAATCTCATTGTGAGAACATATACCTCAGGAATCGGCAAACTATATTTGTACTAAAGCAGAGTTTGATTTATTATTTTTTTACTTATTATTTATATATGATTTTGTTTATTGCCCAGGCTTAAAAATGATAGAAAATGTTAATGATGCAGGTTAAATTAAAAAATTTATAATGCATAATTTTTGAGTGTATGTATTTTCCTTTTTGATTTATTTCTTTCCTACAGAGCTAGCTAAACTTTTACCAGCACACTTCTGGGTATACCCCAATGAAATACCTTTCATTCTCCATGATACTTATTATAAAATGGGATGACTCTAGAAGGGGGATTGAGCAATTTGAAAACAAAATATAGCAACAAACATTTATTTTTTAAATGAGTCCTATCTTTTTCAATGTTGCTGCCTTGAGAAAATTATTCCAATAATGCTGCCATTGATCAAAATATTTTTAGCATACTTTCTTTTATGTGGCTGTTAAGAACCTGGGACTTATTCTTCTGAATATCCTCAGGAATGGTAAATTTTCATCCTCTAAGGGTAGATTTGATTTTTGAAAGTCACTCCAAGTTATTTTGGGACTTTACATCTTGAGATTAACAGCTGACTTATTATTATTATATTTCTTTTTGTCATAGCATCATCATTACCATCATCAAAAACTGGAAAGGACCTTGAAGACCACCTGGTCCAACACCCTTTATTTCAAAGATGAGGAAATAGGTCCAAGACAGGTGGAAGATCCACAGTAAGTGTCAGGGTTCCTAGTTCTTGGACCATGACTAGTCTCTTAATTCTTCCCAACTTCAGTTTCCATGTCTATGAGATGAAATTAATAGCACTTGCATTACCTCCCTCACAGATCTGGAGGGACAAATATGAGTTATTAGGCAGTTCAAGGGGATCCATGAAGTCCAGGATGAAAATCTACTCCTTTAATATTTTTCCCCATTGTTATTGAATCATTATTACTCAAAAGGCAAATAGTTTGCTAATCATCTCATGTCTTATATATCACACGTATTTTGTTATTGTTTTGTCATGTCTGACTCTTTGTGACACCATTTGAGTTTTTCTTGGCAAAGATATTAGAGTGGTTTGCCATTTTCTTCTTCAGCTCATTTTAGAGATATAGAGACTGAGGCAAACAAGGTTAAATAACTTGCCTAGGGTCACACATTGTGTGAGGTCGGATTTTAACTCGAGTTTTCCTGACTCCTATAGTGCTAAGTGCTCTATTCACTGAACCACCTGGTTGCCCCCAAATCACAAGTATCTGCCCTGCTAATTGTACAGAGCTGACTGTAAACTCCTTATGCCATGAGCAGAAGAAAGTACTATTAGAGATCCAATGTTGCCAATCTAAGTGTTGCCAATCTAACTCTTGCATGGGAAAATTAGTGCATAAAGGTTTCCCCAAATTGGTGAATTGCTACTAAAAAAGCAATTGTCTCCAACATAGAACAAGTTCTCTCTTGGAAGTAATGAACACTTAATTGCTCTCCTATGAAGGAGCAACCCTTTCAAGTCCTTAGTGATCTATTGTTTTCCTGACAAGTATAGGATAAGTAGCAGAGTTTCTCCATGACTGAAACATATTTGGCAGATCTGAACCCTGAAAGTTGTATCTTATGGTGGAGGAAGCAAATTTATGTTCCTTTACTTCCTTAAAACCCAGCAGAATAGGGACCCTTCAAAAGAGCTGAAAGTCACCCAACTGCAAATAAAGTTATTGGGGTGGGAGAAAGGGAAAAGAAATATCTTTTAGCCAAAAAGAAGGAATTCTGAGGGGAAAAAATTCAGTTTAGATCTTGAAATGGCATAATAAAACCATTAATGTCACTCTTGAAAGAACACTTTGGTTCTCTCTCAAATACACACCATCGCTTCCAGAAAAGTTTCATGTCTATAGCACTCCTGAAATGGGCTACTGGCATTATTGGACCAGTGCCATGGTTTGGGGGCTTAAGCATATCTATACATCTGAAGAAAAAGCTAGATTTTTTTTCAACTATTAGAAAGGAGAACATAGCCCTTTGAAAAGGAGTAATGGTAGCGGTTTCCAGCTTAATTATTTCCATGATTTACTCAGTGTTAATAAAACTCAGTGCAAAACTCGCCTTGGTAAATGAGGTACCAAGGTCAAAGCCAAACCCTTTTACATCTGTTTTCTGTGTGGTATGTCAAAAAAAAGAGAAAGAATGAAAGAAAAAGAAAAAAGAGAACAAGGAAAAAAACACTCTGATATACATAAGTAACGTTATGCCAATGTCGTGCATTGTCTCACAGGGATCATTTTTCATGGTTCTCCTTTTCATTTTTGATGTTACTTGTACAATTGGAGGAAAAATCATTTGTGTATGGAAACTTGACTTTGTTTACACAGGCTCCTCAATTTTAGGTAGAGTAAATGGATATCCTTGCCAATCATAACATTCTCTCACTGTCACTTAAATACTTTGCAATTTTCTATAAGCAACTTCATATGTACCATTACATTGGGATTTAGCAAATTTTGCACATAGCTATTAGAACTGGCAGGCCATATTTATGTAATAAAGTGTTATTTAACACTTAAAATAATATGGGAAGAGTGCTAAATTAACATCTTTTTTTAAAAGGGGGGGTTGACAAAATGTCTGAGCATTATATCGTTAATAAGTTTGGCTTGCCACATACCAGTAACCACCCTTCCCATCCATGCTCCTATTACTCGTGAGTCTAAAGGAGATTATAAGGAGCTCCAGCCTTCTCTAGTTCTAATAGAATTATCAGGGGTTATATTCTCAGGATGGGAGGGAGGAGGCAGGTTTCCCCGTATTTCTCTGAAGAAGTTGCAGAGAGGCTGATTTGAGAATATATATATACACATATACACACACACCTCCTCCTTCACGGTGTATAGTCAATCACTTGGCAGGGATGGAGGTGGTAAAAGGAAGTGAACATGTCTATTTCAAAATGGTCCCTTTTCTGGGTACAGCCCCTGGTAAGTACAGCCACCTTCTCTGGGAGGACCCTTGCCCCTAGTCGGATAGCTGCCAAACCTCCTTTGGGGCATGTAGCCATGTCACGCCTATACAAGGGAGGCACAAAGAACTCCTCTGTTCACATAAACAAGGAAAGAAGGATTCCATACAGAGAACTCTCTCTGGACAGTCCAGGCACCAGGTAATAGGTCTGAGAATCAGTCTGATGGCATCCTAGGGAAAACAGATCAAAATGACCATCAGTAACAACCTATTTTCTTTTGCAAACGAATAAAGGTGTTTAAATACTAAGAGCAGCCAAGATGGCACAGCACTGAAAGGGAAAGACGACATTTAGTGTGCATTAGACCGACAGAAGTGATCTGCAATTCAGATTATAATTCCTCTCTGAATAAGTAGGCTTGGTAGTCACCTGTGTTATGAAATGAATGACATGCTCTAAAGTACTATGGTAGGAGGCTCAAAGGTTTGCTCTCCACTGAATAGAAGATTGCTCGTCTTTTGCCACGTCATTATTTATTGACATTTGTATGGTGTTTTAGAAGTTTGCAAGGCTGAGTGACTAGGTAGCTTGGTAGATAGAGTACCATGCCTGGAGTTGGGACAATCTAGCTTCAGATCTGGCTTCAGAAACTTCCTAGCTGCATGATCCCGGACAAGTCATTTAACCCCAGTTGCCTTGCCCTTGCCCTTCTGTCTTAAAGTTGTTACTAAGATAGAAAGTAAAGGTTTTTAAAAGGTTTTTTAAAAAAAGAAGTTTGGAAAGCACTTTATATATGTGTGTGTATATATATATATATGCACATATATAGTTATTCATATACATACACACATAATTTGGACCTTACAAAAACCCTAGAAGTTAGTACTTATAAGGATTATCATTCCATTTTTCACATGCCAAATCTGAGACTCAGAGAGGCTTTCCCTTGATCACAGCTGGTAATGTTGAATCTATTCCTGAATAGGTCTAATATTAATGTACCAGCTTCCAGTTGCCCGTAATTCTATTTTTTTTCCTTTAAAAGTTTTGGTTTTCTTGATGCCTTTTGTTTTTATATTCATGCTCAGTTTTGGGTCAGGTTGAAATAGTGGTAGGTAATTCTAGCTGCCAGGCAGAATGGGTATCCACAAAGAATGTGGCACCAAGGTGCCAGGTGACAAAATGCCTAAACAGGCATGTCAGTGAATGAATAAGTCAGCCCTCTGATGATGGGGCACTTGGGCTGACTCCCAAGGTGGTTTTAACCCACAGAACAAAAAAGCTTTGGCTCTTTACTGCCAATTGACTTTTCACTGCCAATTCTGTACATGAGCAATAATCTGGACACCCACGATTGATATATCTCGTTGAGCCACCTTGGTAAATATTACTTTTGTTAAAAAGTGAATTACTGGGGACAGCTGGGTAGCTCAGTGGAGTGAGAGTCAGGCCTAGAGACAGGAGGTCCTAGGTTCAAACCCGGCCTCAGCCACTTCCCAGCTGTGTGACCCTGGGCAAGTCACTTGATCCCCATTGCCCACCCTTACCACTCTTCCACCTATAAGACAATACACCAAAATTAAGGGTTAAAAAAAAAAGTGAATTACTTTCAAAGTGATCCTTATTAATCCAAGATGGCTAAAAAGTTATGTCCCACTCATTTCACTTGAGTACAATCTCTTAGTCTACATTTAGTTCCTTCCTACATGGGATACGAACTATTTTTAAAATTAATTTTTCTAAAAATTATATACTTAACATCAGCAAATATGAACATTTCAAAAAACAAAGACCCAAAATCAAAATTGTATATGAATCTATGAAGGATATTAGCTATTATTTTCTAATGACGTCAAGGAATTTTGGGTCTAGATACTCTTTGCAGTCTACCTTCTTTGGCTTCAATCTCTGACCATCCATATCCCACCAGATACTAGGACTCCACTCCTGGTTCTAATAGGTGAGCCTTTGCCTTATGTAATCAGACATCAGGAGACTATCCCATTATTTCCTGCCATTTCCTTGCCGTTCCTTTTCAGGACCTCTTTTAAAAAGTAAAAGGTATTAATCTTTCCCATTTAAAATATTAATTCCTTGATGGAAGGGATTCTCTTGGATCTTTTTTATGTATGTATGTATGTATATATGTATGTATGTATGTATGTATGTATCTATCCATCTATCATTAGTTGACTTTTACTAGAATACAATTCATAAGATTTAGATCTAGTTGTCATTAAAGTCCAACTTGAGCCTTTTCTAGATGAGAGAATTAAGGCCCAAAGAGATTAAGTGGCTTACCTAAATTCATATAGATCCTTTGACTTCTTCTTTTTTTTTTTTAAACCCTTTAACTTCAGTGTATTGTCTCATAGGTGGAAGAGTGGTAAGGGTGGGCAATGGGGGTCAAGTGACTTGCCCAGGGTCACACAGCTGGGAAGTGGCTGAGGCCGGGTTTGAACCTAGGACCTCCTGTCTCTAGACCTGATCCTTTGACTTCTAATCCTATGGTCTTTCCACTCCACCACCCTTCCATGTATTTCATTTACTAATGATATGAGGACCCTGGGCAGCACCATTTCTCTTTTCTAAAGGAAGTATATGTGAGCAAAGAGAGGCAGGAATAAGTGTAGGCAGGAAATTCTTACACAGGCTACTATATCATAGCATGTCCTTAAGGTAGGAATCAGCTCTTATATTGTTAGTTAGACCTTACCCTTTCTTCTAGCTCTCCGTTAGCAAACTCAAAAGGTGCCATTTAGTTGTTAGTGACTCCTTCCCAATAGGATTACATCTGAATGGAGGGAAGGATCATGTAGTGAATTAAAATTCCTCTGTCCCTTTAAAAAGGCTCTTAGTTACTGATTTGGAGAAGACCCCCTCCAAAGGAAAGAAAAAGCTCCAGGGGAAAAATTCAAACTAACAAGAATAAAAGAAATAAATGGCTGTAATTTGCCAAACCATTGCCTTCAGAAGTTATAGAGGAACCAGAGTTTAACAGAAAGCCACAGTGTTATTTGGAAATCCTGAAACTTGAACCAGATCCTCAGGAGCTCACTGAAGACAAACATGTAGGGGGAACCCCCTTTAACATCCCTGGGTGCCTGAGGGGAAAAAATGTCGGGTTTAGGTCAAAATGAGAAAATAATTGGAATTTTGCACTTAGTTTCATTGGTTGCCAACAATCAGAATGGTGGGGATGAAATCCATTAACAGTTTTGCCAGACTTCTGGTAAACTGTAACTGCTGCATTTCATTCTTCTCTGGTGAAAATGCCTTAATTTTGGCTCAGTGAGGTTATTTGTCTCATCTGGTTTCTTGGAGACTAAAAGTCTCTTGCAGTATATACTAATAAATAGAGCAGGGAGCAAGGACAACCAGGGGACTCAGTCCAGAGACACCGCCCATTGAAGTCACTGTGGTGGTATTGACCCAAAGGGTCCTCTCTACTCTCTACTAAAAGTTAAGTGAAGTTAGTAGTCTGGGAATAAACTCCCAGATCTCTCTCTCTCTCTCTCTCTCTCTCTCTCTCTCTCTCTCTCTCTCTCTCTCTCCATCTCTCTCTCTCCTTTCCTCCTCCTAATCTCTCTCCTCTTTCTTTCTCATTCCCTCTGTCCTTCCCCTTCTCACTTTCCTTCCTTCTCTCCCTCTTCTTTTCTCTTTCCCTTCCTCCCTTTCTCCTTCTCTCCTACTCTTCTCTCCCTATCCCCCACTCTCCCTCTTTTCTCTCTCTCTCTCTCTCTCTCTCTCTCTC
>NC_058130.1:111738994-111842134 GCF_016433145.1 Gracilinanus agilis | reverse complement strand
TCTCTCTCTCTCTCTCTCTCTCTCTCTCTCTCTCTCTCTCTCTCCCCCCATTCTCATTTTATTGATGCCTCATGTTTTTCATCATTCACTTCCCATTATACTCCCCTAACCCTCACTGAACCTTCCCTTATAACATAGGAAAAAAGTTAAGTGAAAGCAACATAGCAACTGCATCTGACAATACATACTACAGACCACATTCATCCCTTACCCCATTCAGAGAAGGGAAATATATTTTGTTATCTGCTCTCCAAAAGCCAAAATTGATCATTACAATGAAACAAAATTTGCCCATCTTTCACTTATTTTCATTCATATTATCATAATCAATTTGTACTTGTTTTCTTGTTTCTCCTTCACTTTGCCTCCTTTTCTTCAGCCATCTTCCCTTCTAGTTTCCTCTTAGACAGTGCATTTTCATTGTCTCTCCTCATTTTCCACTTTCAATTTGGGGACCATGATCAAATCAACTCTCCTATTGTTCCTGAATGGGACTTCTACTCCACTTCCCTATAACCCCTCACCATTTCTCAAAAACCAGGGTTTCCTTCCGGAGGATCACTCACTGGCATTTGTTGTCTCCCATATGTCTCTTTTGCAACATAATTGATATGGAAATGTTTTGCATGATTGCATATATATAAAATATGGGGTGGAGGTAGAGAATTTGAAACTCGAAATAAAAAAAAACCAAATGTTAAAAATTGTTTTTATCTTCAATTGGGAAAAATAAAACATTATTCAAAAAAGAGTAAACTCAAAGGCAGGGATGATCTGCTTTTATTTGTCTCTTCAGGTTTTATGTTTGGTATGTAGTAAGAGCTTAATAATGCTTTTTTTCATTAATTAATTCATTCTTTTAGGTCTTTATATAATTTTCTGAATTTTCTCCCAACCATTGGTTCTTATTATGCAGTGATATTTTATTATATTTATACAATTGTAAGTTGCTCAGCCTTTCCTAATTGATAAATATCATCTTTTTCTCCTTTTTCCTCTACACTTTCCAGAAACATACATATACATTTTGGCTAACATAAGAAGTAGCATTCAATATTTTGGGCAAACATGTAAATGATTTTTGACTTTGAGATTATTGGGATTCATAATTTCAAATTGTTTCCTAATGTAAGGATAAGGGATAGGAGATTAGAAAAAAAGTTAAGATTGTCTTTAAAAGGAAAGGAGGAGAATTTAGACACAAACCCTGGGAGAAGATTCTGGAAGGAGATGCATAGGAGAGGAGGAACTTGGGAGTTAACTGGATTAATGATCACTCCAGATCTGGCTTCTCTCTGAGCTAGAAGGGAGGACATTTGCTCTATCATCTCCTGGGAATGGACTAGTCTTGTGGAAAGATTAGGAAGTTCCTGGGTTTGGAGAACTACCTTGGAAGAGATCTGTGTTTCCCTGAAGTGCTGAGACGAATCTAGCTGAAACAACTTGGTTAAGGTAAACAGAAGGGATTTTCATTTGGGACTTTGGGTTTACCCAGGAAGCCAACCCCAGTCTGGGAAAGGACTCAATTCATCTGTGAGTCCTTAATCTTTTAGAGATAATCTATACTATTTAGGTTAAGTAAAGTAGTCAGATAGTTTGGGGTTCTAGTTAGATCAGGGAATGGGTAAGAAGGGATAGAGAAGATCTGAAGAGCATTCCCCATGAGGGGAGTGTATAAAGTTGGGTGGAGATTTGTTTTTAGAGGCAGGGATCCTGTTAAATTTATCTACCATTTCCCTAATCCTCAATAAACTTTGTTTTCTATAATCTCAAGGGGTTGTGCTTTATTGGCCCTGGGGAGGTTCCTAGTTGGGTTTTTTCCATTATCAATCCATCTAGGTCCTTCCCAATCAATCTATCTCCTATTGGAGGTATATTTCTTTTTCATCAATATGGTTTAAAACAATTCATAGGTCTACTAACAGTTAATCAGTGTGCTTTTCTTCCTCCCATGGTGCCTTCAAGTGACAATTTCTCTGTACTTGAAATTCCTCTATAGACTGTAAGCTCCTTGAGGTCAGAGATTGTCTTTGTTTTATTATTATTAATGCAAATGCTTACAAATCCAAACAAAACAAACATTTCCATATATAAAGAAAAACAAGATATATAGAAATGAAATCACAGATGTACTATATGTTTAACTTGCTTTCCTTCATGTCATCCACTAGTGTCCCAACTCTTCCCCATGCTCATTGCAAGGACTTCTTTTACATTTTTTGGTATTCCCCAATACTTAACATATTTCCCCCCAATAGCTTATACTATATGACTATAGGCACATAATAAATGCTTATTAGTTGATTGATAGAAGCAAACTCTGAGATGGAACTAAGAATGGCTTAAAACTAATCATTCTGCCAGCTGTTTAAGGGTGCCAAATTACAGTTCTAATTACAATGTGAATTAAGGAAAGAAAGAGTTCAGGAATCTTTTCACTCTATTCCAGATAAAAGAGAGGCTGCATGATATAAAGAGAAGAGCATTAATTTGCCATCAGAGGACCTGCTTCTAAATCCTGGCTTGCTTATGTTATGTGTGTGAGTTTGGAAAATCAATTAGTCAACAACAACAAAAAATGAAATGGTTTTTGTCCTCAAGGACCTCATGTCTTATAGGAGGAGATAATAGATGAAAGTTCACTTTTCTGGTTCTCAAGAGTTTTTTCCCCATAAAATGAGGATTTTGAACTAATTCAATTAGTGAGGGATCCCTGAGATCCTTTGAGGGAATCTTCAATGTGTAAGGATGGGATTTGTGCAAGGGGGATGGGACCAAAGGAGCCAGAGAAGGCAGTTGCTGACATTTGCTGACAGTTGAGACCAGAGAGGATTCTGGGAATTTCTCCGAGGAAGAGAAGAGAGGAGAGGTCTTCCAGTGGGGGACTGGAAAGAGGGAGGAGGTGGACATCCCAGCTCGGATCCAGTCCTGAGGGCTTTCCTGAGGATCTTTCTTTTGGAAATTGAAACCCTGATTCCCTGGTCAAAGCTATTCCATCACATCTCACCCATCAAAACTTCAACCATCGAGTTAGCTAAGTTTTTGGACTCCATTTTGGGAACAATCTCTTACCCATTCCCAACCTTGTTGAGAGACCCTTTTCAGTCTAAACTTACAATTATTGAAAAGGATAGAAACAGAGAAATAGAAATAGAAGAAAAGGCAAGGGGAGAAGCTTAGGAGTGGGAACCACTAGGGGTCCCACCTAAGCGATGGACCCCACAGGACTAGCAAAGAGGGCATCCCAAAATCTCTCTGCCTTTCACCCCTTTCCCCAGTTCCTGATTTGTGAAAGATAAAAAACCATTCAATAGTCAGATAGCTTTCCAGAATACCTAAGTGACAACAAGGGAGAAGGGAACCACAGCTTGGTCTGGCTGCTTCCATCTTGAAGCTGGACCACTTGCTGTGAATTTAACTGATTGGGGGGAGGTTTGTGTGAACCCCATCCTTATTCAGGATTGGATTGGGGTACCACATACCTCCTTTTATAGGGAAGCCTCACCTCCAGCTCCTATGGGACAGCAAGACCATCCAGGTCAACCAGTTTTGGGGTGACACCCTCTTAAAGTGTATGTTTGGCCCCAGTGGAGTGCTGGAAGAGAGACTCACATAGACTTTCTCTATCTCCCTTCTATCAAACATCCCTAACTGGCTCCTTTATTATTACAAAGGTCAAAAACCAGTTGCATAATCATACTAAGATACTAACATATTCTGATTTCTAATATGGCAAGTAACAATAGACACACAAGCAAAAGCTTTTTTTGGAGGGATCCTCAGTAATCTTTAAGAGTGTAAAGGTGTATTGAGACCAAAAAATTTGAGAACCTCTGGATTAGATAATTTTCAAGATTATTTTTAGCTATAACTCTATGTTCCTTTAACTTGCCCAGTTCTTTCTATTTAAATCTATGTTCCTATAATTATTTTCCAGTTTTTTTTATTTTTGTACTTTCCCCCCAAATATGTAAATATCTGAGATACTCTATTCATTTAAGTCCTGGAAGAGGAATACAATGAAAGTATTTTGCTAACATATTCATATAGCACTCTAAAATATGCAAGTAGTTTTTTCTCTATATTTTGTAGATGAGGAAATTGGGATGCAAAGTAGGTATGTGACTCACCCAGTGTTACATGACTAATAAATTATGGAGGCAGGATTTTAATTAAAATCTTAAAAAAAAGCCCTTTCTTTCTGGCTTAGAATTAATACTGTGTATTGGTTCTAAGGCAAAAGAATGGTAAGGGCTAGGCAATGGGGGTTAAGTGACTAGCCCAGGGTTATACAGCTAGGATATGCCTGAGATTAGATTTGAATCCAGGTCCTCCTGTCTTTAGACCTGGCTTTCAACC
Source organism: Gracilinanus agilis (assembly GCF_016433145.1). Lineage (NCBI taxonomy): Eukaryota > Metazoa > Chordata > Mammalia > Didelphimorphia > Didelphidae > Gracilinanus > Gracilinanus agilis. The sequence continues at coordinate 111,837,775 of NC_058130.1, read as the reverse complement.
CACTGAGCAACCTTGCTGCCCCCAAACTCATATCTTTTGACCCTATGATTAATACATCTTTTCATCTTTGGGACAATTCTCAAGTGGATCACTCTATCAGAATGTCTCCTCTTTCATGCTTTTTTTCAAAACATATTATGTTGTTCATATAACACTATTACACAAATAAGTTGTTTTTAAAGTATGAGAGAAAATCAGTCAATGCTCAGTAAACATTTATTGAGTGCCTACTCTGTGCCAGGCACTATGCTAATCCCTGAGGATACAAAAAGAGACAAAATTCCCAGCCCTCAAGGAATTCACATTGTGGTGGGAGACAACAAGCAAACAAATGTACAAACAAGCTAAATATGGGACAAATAGGAAATAATTAAGACAGGGAAGATACTAGGACTAATTGGAGTTGGGATAGGCTCCCTTTAGAAGATGAGATTTTAGTTGGGACTTAAAGGAAGCTAGTGAAGCCAGTTGGCACAAAGAGAGAGACTATTCCAGGCATAGGGGACTGCTAGAGAAAATGCCCAGAGCTGAGTCACAGATCATCTTGTTCATGGAACAGCCAGGAGGCTAGTGTCATTGGACTGAAGAATATGTGATAGGGAGTAAGGTCTAAGAAGACTAGAAGATAGGAAGGGGCTAGATTATGAAGGGCATGGAAAAAGTCAAATAAAGGATTTTGCATTTGAATTTGGAAGTGATAGGGAGTCATTAGAATTTACTGAGTAGAGGAATGACCATGATCTAACCTGTACTTTAAGAAAATCACTCTGGTGGCTGAATGGGGGATGGATTGGAGTGAAGAAAGACTTGAGGTGGGCAGATCCACCAGAAGGAGATTGCAAAAGTACAAATGGGAGGTGATGAAGACCTCTTTCAAGATGGTGGCAGTATCATAGGAGAGAAGTTGGTGTATTGAAAAGGTGAAATTGACAGACCTTTGTAAGAGATTGAATATGGGGGTGGGGGGTGGGACATCATGAGGAGTTTAGGATAATTCCTAGGTGGAGTCTGGGGGTCTGGCAGGATAGTGCTGTCCTCAACAGGAGTGGTGTCAAACTTAAATAGAAACAGGGGTCAATAATTTGTACATAAGGATCCCTTAAGGGGCCACATAATAACTTAGTTTTAAAATGTAATATTTTCTATATTTTTCAATTACATTTTTATCTGGTTAGGATTGAACTCAAGAATGTTGTGGGCCCCATGTTTGACATTTTTTCCCTATAGCAATAGGGAAGGTAGTTGCTAAAGGAATGCCTTCCAAGAAGGACTGTCTGCTAGTTATCTTTATGATGGGCCCCAATAGTTCTTTTAGCGCCTAATGGACATTATCTTTGTGGTACCCACTTTTTTTATAAAATGGTATTGGGAGGCTGCCAGGTGGTTCAGTGGATAGAGACTCGGGTCTGGAGATAGGAAGTCCTGGGTTTAAATTTGGCCTCAGATACTTCCTAGCTGTGTTACCCTGTGCAAGTCACTTGGCCCCAATTGCCTAGCCCTTATTGATCTTCTGCCTTGGAACCAAAACCTAGTATTGATTCCAAGACAAAAGGTAATGTTTTTTTTAAAAAATGATGATGATGTTTCTAGAATGAACCATTCATTATACCAGTAAAGGTGACTAAGGTGATCTAGATGAACTTTTAGGGCAAAGATGATGAACTGATTTTTACCACTCTTCTTTTATATTTATCCCTTTCTCATTTCTAACAAAATAGAAGAGTAATTCTTTCCTTGCAATCATCCATCCTTATCTGGGCCCATTCATAGAATCTTAGCATTTCAGAACTAGAGAGATTCTGAGACTATGCTCTCAGTGCCTTTGGAGAGAAAAAGCTCACTCTCCCAAACCATACTGCTGGCCACACTTCCTTTCTTAGACATGTAAAAATTAAAACACAAATCAAAAGAGTTTGAGCCAAACATGCCACAACCATTTGGAGATACATAAAAAGGAAACCGTCATCACCTCCCTTTCTTGGCTGATGAATGTTTCTGACATTTCAGACTTCATCCTTGGTTTCTCTCAAGACCACAAGACCAAAACCAATCAGTCCAATTAGACAAACTTCCAGATTACAGCTCTGAAGTCAACTCAACAAGTAACATATCCAGCAATATTATCTGCCAAGTACAACTTTTTTTTTTTTTTTGTAATTTCCTGACTTCATAAAGTACCCTAAACCATGTACAAATTTGCACACAAAACTATAGACAAGGGCTCAGAAATAAAGCTAGATTGGGGTCCATGTTTATTGGCATCAGCATTTCCTTGAAGCATGGAAAATAAATGGGAAGTAAAAGTTTAGAGCCACTTAAAACAACTCATTGGCAATTACAAAATGTACAGATGGTTGTCTTGTGACAATTAGACTAATAGAATGTTAGAGCTGGAAGGAATATTAGAGAACATCTAGTCTTGTGTTATGGAAGAGGAAAATAAAGTCATGAAAACTGCTTTGAAAAAATACCCTGCCCTATCTTCTCATTTAGAGAGACTGCAGAGAAGACTATAGAACAAAGAAAGCAGAGAGAGGGGAAATGAGATACCAAACTTACAACAGGAAAAATAGTCAATTTTTGTGTGCCAGGTATTGAGCTAAGTGCTGGGGATAAAAAGAAAGTGAAAAAAGCAGATCCAGCCTTCAAGGAGTTTGCAGTCTAATGGGGGAGAAAACATGCAAACAATTATGTACAAATCATCTTTATTCTGTATTTCAGTCAACAATAAGCATTTAAGTACAAAGTAGATTTATGAAGCATGAAGGAAAACATCTTCTTACCTTATATAAGAACTAAATGACATGGAAGGATTTTCTTGGTGAGTACCTAGCCAGGCATACTTCTTTAGATATATTTAGAAGGTTGTCTTGTGACAATTAGATTAATAGAATGTTAGAGGCTGGGAAGAATATTAGAGAATGTCTAGTCTAATGCACTTGTGTTATAGAACAGGAAAATAAAGTCGTGAAATCTGCTTTGGAAAAAAAATACTCTGTCCAATCTCCTGATTCTCCCCCTTTATCCACACCAGTCTCCAGTTTTCTCCCATCTGTAATGTCACAAAGTCCTGCTCATTGCTTCCTTGTGGTATGGAGATAATCTTTGCTTCTAAAAGTGGCACCAGTACAATTCAAAATTCAGTAGACTCTTCTGTTTTGGAAAGGGAATGAAGATGAGGAAACCAGGGTTCAAGTTTCATCACAGCATTCTTGTCCTGAGGTAGGAACTAAGTGTGTTATTATTCCCATTTTACAGATGAGAAAACTGAGACTAAGTGAAATGATTTGCTGGTGGTCACACAAGTCATAGATGGAGAAGAAACTCAAAACAAGTTCTCTTCTTTCCAGAGATCTTTCCATTGTCTTGCCCATGTTCTCTTGAAATTCTAAAAGATTAGCACGTTCATCTCTAAAGAGGGAGCTATAGAGCAGCTTGACAAGACCACATCTATTATATCACCCAGGTCAGATAGTCAATAGACTTCTCAAAGCAAACCAAGTATTGTGGGATGTATGAACTCTAAGGCTGCAGGAACTTCATCCTTTCTCCCTGGAATAACAGAATAAAAATAACTTTCAATTGTTCCAAGGTAATTTATCCACTTTTCACTTTGTCTTTGTTTCTTTCTTTTTCATTCCCCCCCCCCCTGCCTTTGAGCCACAGCAGCTCTCTCACCATGTGGGCAAGCAGAAGAGCCAAAACTTTCCATGTGTGGATTTTCAAATCTTGCATCTGTCTTACAACTAAAGTCAGAGATAAATTCCTTCAAGCAACTGGAAAATCCATGTGTGTATGCTATAAGGCAAGAGCACTGTCAATTTTCTGAGAATAATTTAAATGTGTTGATTGCTATGGTGACAAATTTATCTAGAAAAAGCAATATGGTATAAGCAATGTGTTGGAATTGGGGCCTACATGCCTGAGAGAGCCAATTGTTAAATTTTCAATGTGAGCATTTACACTTTGGAAACTGGTAAATTCTACAAATAAAGACTTGCTTTATTATATGTTGATTGTCTAGATTCAAGAAAGTGATGGGGAAAATGGTAATAATGTAGATATAACTTAATAGTGTGTCATGGGTACTTTCTACAACTTCCCCTCAGAGACCCGATTGTTAAATAATTACCATACCTCTGGGTATAGTGGATAGAAGAATAGACTTAGAACTAAAAGACCTAGGTTCAAGTCTCACTTCTGATCAATGTTAGCTATGTGACCCTGGGCAAATCACCTAACCTCTCAGTGATAAATCTATAAATTATAGAGAAGTTATTGATCTGTACTAGTGGAGGGGGGTTTCCACACAGGGAGTTCTCCATATTAATTAGATCACAGGCTTGGATAAAAAAAAAAAAGAATCTAGTCTAGGTAGCAATTTCAGTACCTATGTTAATGAATGCATCTTCACTGATGTCTAGTCTGAATTTTTACAGTATTGTGATGATTATCTGTGGTTTGGGCTAATACATGTCAAGGAGTCTCTCCATTACTTTAAATAACTGAGAATTAGCTATATAATAAAAAATTATGGACCAGTCCTTCCTGACAGGGTCAAAACAATTAGCTCTTTTAAGGAGAAATGTTGGTTTTCCAATTTGTCTGAATCCTTTGAAAAGCAGAAAAATCAAGTGAAGAAAGGTTACTAACGCTGAACTTAATTTACTTGGGAGTTTATGTAGCTTTAGATAATGTCCCTTGAAAGATGTTATTAAGAAAAATAAGTACTCATAGAGCAAAGGGTAATGTCTTGTTCTTGTAAAAATAGGTTTAGAAAGTGGCTATTTCTCTGAATGGAGAGAACTAGTGGCTTATTCCACAGGTCACAGAGAGTCCCCATGCAATTTATGATCCTTGCTAATGGCTTGGAGATGGAAAAGGTAAAGGATAAGTTAGTAACTTCTTGCTGATGACATGAAAGTAGGTCTCTTTTAATGAATGATTTTGAGATATTCTTGAAAGTGACTTTGGCAAACCAGGAAATCAGATGTCAAGGCAAAAGAAATAAAGGTAGGAAAATACATGATTCTAATAACAAAGTTATTGTGTTATATTATAACTTACAAACTACTTTGCTACCAACAGTCTTGTGAGACAACAAGTGCCAATGTTTCCATACTTATTTTACAGATGAGGAAACTGAGGATCAGAGATATCAGGTGACTTGCTCTAGGTCCCCTCGCTGGTAAATAATTCTTCTGGGATTTGGAGGAACAGCCTCTCTTTCAAATACACTGTTTTTCCACCTTCCATACTATGGCTTCTCACTTACTAACTTCCTTCTAGTTACACAGGTTCATTGCCTAGGAGTCCTCCTTGGCTCCTCTTTCTCCCTCATTCTGCATTTCCAGGGTTAGTGAGAGTTTCAGATAAAATACTAGATAGAAAGCATTGTGTAAAGTCTCAAAAGCACTATATAAACGACAACGATTATTATTATTGTCATCATGATTATTATTAGCCTACAGTCACCAGCTTTCCAATCTGATAATGACTTCATTTCTAAAATTTCTCCTGTACACCAAGTGATGTTTTTAAAGGAATACGGGAGTGTGCTGGTGAATGTTTAACAAATGGACTTGATGGAGGAGGGGATATTAATGCACACATACTTTTAAGTAATTAGCTCTCTATTAGAGTTTATTATTATCTCAGTCTAGACAATCAGCAAAACAAATCAAGCCCTGATTTGTAGCAGTTGCTGATTTCTGGTATAAATGCTCACAATGAAAATTTAACTATCAGATCTTCCAGGTTAGACATGGCTCCAGCCTTGTATGTATCCAGTCGGCTGGCAAATCATAGTGTTCTACCTCTAGAATATATTTATAATACCTCTTCTTAGTTCCTTCCTATGGCTTCTGCCTACTTTCAGCCTCTCACTTGAATTGTTATAATAAATCTTTTAATTTGATTTACTTGCCCAAAGTCTAACATTGCATTTCAAAAGCACAGGTCTGATCGTGTCACTTCCTGCTCAGTAAACTTTAGTGGCTCCCTATTGCCTAGGCAGATCAATTAAAAACTCATCTGGCATTTATAGTCCTTCATAGCCTTTTTATGTTTTCCTCCTTCACGCCATTTCTTTTTGTCTAATTTGTCTTGCTGTTCTTTTACACATCTCCGACCTCTGTGCCCTGGCACGAAGTCCTCGCTGATCAGAATATATGCCCCCTTCACTCGCATCCCTTAGAATTCCTACTTTTCCCTCATTTGTGGGGAACCATCCCATGGAGCCTTGGAAAGCTTCTAGTCTCAGCCGGTCATTGTTTTTGCAGCCAGTTCTGGTGCCTCTTCTTCCTCCCCTCTCCCCTCTCCTCCCAGCCCCAGGAGAGAAAAGGGAGGGGGGATGTCAGGGAGTGGATTAAGACAGATGTGGTCTGGGAGATTTTGGCTCCTCTTACCCAGAAGGGAGGATGCAGAAAGCTCCCTGTATGAGCTAGCCAGCTTTCCTCTCCACATTGCCACCTACTGGTTACAAGTTTATAGTTTATATATGTACATATCGTGTCCCCTATATGCAGGGATTCTCAATGTCTTGGGGGTCCAGAGGTGGGGGAGTATGAAGAGAACAGGGGAGAGTTTTCAGGGAACCCATGAATTTGGATGGGAAAAATTATATCCCCCCCCAATATAACAGATTTCCTTTGTATTCCCACCTATTTTATTTTATCCATTTAAAAACATCATTCTAGGGGGCAGCTGGGTAGCTCAGTGGCTTGAGAGTCAGGCCTAGAGGCGGGAGGTCCTAGGTTCAAATCTGGACTCAGCCACTTCCTAGCTGTGTGATCCTGGGCAACTCATTTGACCCCCATTGTCTAGCCCTTGCCACTCTTCTGCCTTGGAGCCAAAACACAGTATTGACTCCAAGACAGAAAGTAAGGGTTTAAAAAACAACAACAACAAAAAAAAACCCCATCATTTCAACAAGTTCAGACTGCCAAAGGGATTATCACACAAAAAATGGTTCAGGATGGAGGAAAAAATTACATCTCTCTCTCCCCTCCCACCATATAACAGATTTCCTTTGTATTCCTGTGTCTTTTCTTTTATCCATTTAAAAACATTATTCCAAAGAGTCCAGACTGCCAAAGGAATCCATCACACAAAAAAAGGTCAGGAAGTTCATTATTCAGCCTCTCCCTTGGGCATCCTAAGATGTCCCTAACTGATAAATAGCTAATTGGGAGGTGGTCCCTCAACACTCTCAACCCTTCGGCACCTTCATGGGTGATGGTGGGTAGTCACATAGCTCCCAGGAGGAACTTCATCAGATTTCATAGGGGGAAAACATTTGTGGAATTCCTCTAAGGTGCAAGCTCCTTGAGGGGAAAGGCTTTTTATTAATGTCTTTAGATTCTTACTACTTAGCAAGATGTCTGGCACATTGTAGTTGAGTAAATGCTTTTGGATTGGTTGGTCACTTATGGCCAAAATCATTTACGTTATTGACAGTTTATTCATATGACTTCATAAATACTTTTTCATTCATTCATCCTTTCAGCATAAACAGTCATTGGTGATCTTAATTAACAGAGTGAAGAAAAAGGAAAACTGAAAGCTTGGTGAAATGAATGCTTTGTGAAGAAATATGACAAGATATATGAAATAATGGGGAGTGAGGAAAGTGGAACTAACTGAACAAGTGTGATGATTAAAATTTAGAGAGGCAATATTTCTGGGTATTAAATTAATTTATTAATTGACCAGTCAAGACAAATTAAGCTGGTCGGATAATTCTCTTTATAATCAAAGACTCCTAAATCTTCTGGTGCAGGTCCATAAATACAATTTTGGGAGCTCATTATTCAGTCCCTCCCTTGGGTATTCCAAGACATGCCTAATTGGTAAATAGCTAATTGGGAGGTGGTCCATCAAAACTCTAAACCCTTCCTCACTCTCATAAGTGAAGGTGAGTAGTCACATAACTCCCAGGGAGAGCTTCATTGTTTCTCATCTATTAATCAGGTTTTATTGGGGGAACACATTCCTTGGAATTCCTAAGAATAAAGGAAATGTATACAAAAGTCAAGAACTGACTGGGGCCAAACCAGTATATACATTAAAAAAAAAATTCTCTCAAAGGCATATATTGGCCATAGCTATATCAATCATTATAACAATAAAATCTAGGAAAAAAAAACCACAGAAAAAGAAAAAAAGTTGAGAAGGGAACATACAATTGGAAAAATGTTATTATTTTGTCAAAGATGCTATACACTCAAAACTAATGGAAGTTTCCCATTTAGTACACAATCTCCTTTTGTTGTTCTTGTTTGAGTATCTGTGTCTCTTAATGATTGTAAAGTTTATAATTTTTTTAATTTAAAAGAAGAGAAATAAAAGATAAATTTGTTGTGAGACACTGGCAGAGAAAAAAGCAGAAAGACTGAGTGGCAACATGACCAGGAAACGGAGAATATGCTCCAAGCTTGAATCTGCAGTCTTGCATACCTATACCCAAACAGTTGCCAAATCTTGTTGATTTTATCTCTATGACTTCCACTTCTACCCCCCAATTTCCATTCACATAATGATTACCCTAGTTCAGGTTTTTCTAAGATTGAGCTCTCTATTGATTCTTTTAGGTTGGTATTGAAGCTCTCATTATCTTGGTTTCATAGGTAAAGAGATTCAAATTCTAATGACTTTAGAGCTTTACAAAGTGCTCTACAGACATCTTATTTATATTATTATTTCCAACTGGACAAGGACTAGCAGAGGAACTGGGCAAGGAAACAGGAAGTGGCTTTGTTAGCTGATGAAATGAGCTAAAAGGCCAAGTTCTAATACTACTAGTTCTGCCACTAATTAGCTGTTTGATCTTGGGAAAGTCATGTCACTTTTTCTGGACTTCAGTTTCTTCAGTGAGGAATTTGATTGAGGTTCTTCGTCTTTTTTTTTTTTTCATTATGGATCCCTTTGGCAGTTTTATGAAGCCTGAGGTCTCCCAAGAATAATGTTTTCAAATAAATAAAAAATTCCATTAAATTATAAAGGAAAACAATTATGCTGATATAAAAAAGTAATTTTTTTTCCTGCCCAAGTTCATGGACTATCCAAAAATCTATGTCTGGATGCCCAGACTCTGGACCTCAGGTTAAGAATCCCTATAATCTGTAATGTATAGAACCTTCTAGCTCTAAAATATTGGGATTCTAGTGAAGAATTGAGGTTTATATATGTGACACATAAACTTTTCATAATTATTTAGGTAAAGATATTGCCTTCTGCACATAGTCCTCTGAAGTAGCATCTTTGTTCCTTTGTGATGTTTTTCCCTTTCTAAGTCACCAATCTGATGACATTTGTGTAAAATTATTGAAGGGATGGGTGAAAGAATATCACCCCTAGAACTGGAAGAGCCCTAGCTTAGTCTCAGTTCATGTTCTTGCTTCTGCTTCACCATCTCATGTTTAATCTTTACATTAGCTTTTTAAAAAATTCTTACCTTCTGTCTTAGAATTAATATGAAGCATCAGTTCCAAGATGGAAGAGTGCTAAGGGTGAGGTAATCGAGGTAACTGGGGTTAAAGTGATTTGCCCACAGTCACACAATTAGGAAGTGTCTGAGGTCATAATTGAATACAGGACCTTCTGTCTTCAGATCTGGTGCTCTATCCACTGAGCCATCTAGCTACCCCTACATTAATTTATTTGGATCATAATTTTAGAGTTATAAAGCATTTTAAAGATCATCAATTTTAAAGACCATCAATTGGAATCTTGTTATTTTTCAGGTGAAAAAACTGAGGCTTAAAAAGGAGAAATGTCTCATAATCTTCCAGCTAGGAAGTAGCAAAGTTAAGAGTAGAACTCAAGTTTCCTAAATTCTAGTTAAATCCTCTTAGTATTATCTAACATTGCTTTGGCCTCACTATCTTTAGATTAGAGGACAGAAAACAAGAAGGTTTATCTATGGAGGAGATGATGTTGGATTGGATAGAAGAACTTGAGTATTTCTGTGAGGGGAAAAAATTATCTTGGAGAAGGAAGAGATCTAAGGACATTGAGCATATGGGGAAAAGGAGGAGATTTGAAAGATAAGAAGAAAGTATGGAAGTTGGGGTTTGCAAAAGTCTTCAAGGCAAAGTCATCTCCCTCCCATTTTTGTTCTGATTGAAACAGAACTAGGTGCATTATAGAATAAGAATTTGGTTCTTTATGCTATAGTTGACAATACACAAGAAAGAAATGACATTTCTCTTTGCCAAAAAGCTAAATCCATTTTCCCCTCTTATATAATAGCAGCAATTTTGGCCAATGCACCAAGCTAATGTATTTTCCCCCTCAATATCTAAATTGATGCTTAGATATTGAGGATGAAAATGTACCATAAATAGATCAATGTGTGATTGGCTTGCTTTTTTCCTCTATGACTTTTTGTTTTCCAAGAGGACTATTTGGCACTAGTGAGTGAATTTCTAGAGCCTTTGTGCAGAAAGGCAATTCCAAAGAAATGGGAAGGGAAGATTGGTGCTAAGAGGAAACATATGCATTATCTCAATCAGCCGAGTAGGAGGAGAAAGTGGCGTATACAGGAAGGTATACAGGAAGTAAAGCTTCAAAATATTCTGATATAATTTATTTTAACATTTAGAAATTATAGAATTTTTAAAAATCTCATTAAATGAATAAAGAGAATGACTATAAGTCATGGTGCATTAGGATCTCAGAAAAATTAAAAATGAATATGACTGAGAGGGCAACTGAGAGATGCATTGTGGAGCTGGTCAATCAATTAACAAGCATTTATTACATTCTAGATGTTGAGGATGGGAGTATAAAAAATGAAACAATTCCTACTCACAAGTGCTTACCCTGTATTGGGGGTAAACAAGTTGGTTTTATAGCATGAGTTAAGAATGGATAACCTAAGTTGCACTGACAGTTCCAAAATATCAGAGGAAGACCAATATATTGTGGAAATATGCTGTGGAGAATTTGTGGGCAAAAATCACATAAGATGAGGTGATGGAAAAAAGAAACTAAAGGAATTAAAATAGGCAATGAAGAGATTAAACTATCATTCTTTGCAGATAATATGATGGTCTACTTAAAGAATCCTAGAGAATCAACTAAAAAGCTAGTGGAAATAATCAACAACTTTAGCAAAATTGCATATGCTGATGAAATGTGGGTTTATTTTGTATCTCTTGCTGCTGAGATGTGTTGGAAATATATTTCCAACACATCTCAGCAGCAAGAGTTAGAAAGAGAAATTCCATTTAAAATCACCCTAGATAGTGTAAAATATTTAGGAATCTATCTGCCAAGACAAACACAGGAATTATCCAAACATAACTACAAAACATGTTACCACACAATTAAAACTAGATCTAAACAATTGGAAAAACATTAATTGTTCATGGGTAGGAGGAGCTAAAAATGACAATCTTACTCAAATTAATTTACTTGTTTAGTGCAACCTATCAAACTACCCAAAACTTTTTTATTGAATTAGAAAAAACTATAACAAAGTTCATTGAGAAGAACAAAAGATCAAGAATATCAAAGGAAATATTGAAAAAAAATGTGAAGGAAGGTGGCCCAGCAGTGCCAGATCTTAGACTGTACTATAAAGTAGTGGTCATCAAAACAATATGGTACTGGCTAAGAGACAGAAGGGTGGATCACTGAAATAGACTTGGGGTAAATGACCTCAGCAAGACAGTCCATGATAAACCCAAAGATCCCAGCTTTTGGGACAAGAACCCACTATTTGACAGAAACTGCTAGGAGAATTGGAAAAATTGTATTTGAGAAATTAGGCCTAGATCAACATCTTACCCCTTACTTCATTACTTAATATCAAGATTTACTCAAAGTGGTTAAATGACTTAAATATAAAGAGGGAAACCATAAACAAATTAGATGAATAGTATACCTGTAAGATCTATGGAAAGAGAAAGAATTTAAGACCAAGCAAGAGAAAGAGAATATTATATGATGTAAAATGAATAATTTTGATTACATTAAGTTAAAAAGGTTTTGTACAAATAAAACCGAAGCAACAAATTGGGAAAAAATATTTATAACAAAAACATCTGATAAAGGTCTAATTACTCAAATTTATAAGGAGTTAAATCAATTGTACAAAAAAAAAATCAAGCCATTCCCCAACTGATAAATGGGCAAGGGCCATGAATAGGCAATTTTCAGATAAAGTAATCAAAACTATCAACAAGAACATGAAAAAGTGTTCTAAATCTCTTATAATTAGAGAAATGCAAATCAAAACAACTCTGAGGTACTGCCTCACACCTAGTAGATTGACTAACATGACAGCAAAGGAAAGTAATACATACTGGAGGGGATGTGGCAAAATAGGGACATTAATGTATTGCTGGTGAAGTTGTGAATTGATCCAACCATTCTGGATGGCAATTTGGAACTATGTCCAAAAGACTTTAAACGAATGCCTGTTCTTTGATCCTGCCATATCATTTATACTTTATACTCCAAAGAAATAATATTTATACTCCAAAGAAATAATAAGGAAAAAGACTTGTACAAAAATATTTATAGCCTCGCTCTTTGTGGTGGCAAAAAATTGGAAAATGAGTGGATACCCTTTGATTGGGGAATGGCTAAACAAATTGTGGTATCTCTTGGTGATGGAATACTATTGTGTTAAAATGAATAATGAACTGGAGGAATTCCATATGAACTGGAACGACCTCCAGGAAGCCATGCAAAGCGAAAGGAGCAGAACCAGGAGTACCTTATAGAGATGGATATACTGTGGCACAATTAAATGTAATGGACTTCTCTACTAGCAGCAATGCAACAATCCAGGACAATTCTGAGGGACCTTTGAGAAAGAACACTATCCACATCCAGAGAAAGAACTCTGGGAGTAGAAGCACAGAAGCAAAACATATTATTGATCACATGGTTCAATGGGGATATGATTGGGGATGTAGACTCTAAATGATCACTCTCTAGAAAATATTAATAATAAGGAAATAGGTATTGATCAATGATACATGTAAAACTCAGTTGAATTGCTCATTAGCTATAGGAGGGTTGAAGGAGGAAGAAAGTCATGAAGGGAGAAAAAATAGTTTATGAGGAATTTTTTTGATGGGGAAGTGAAGTAAAGGAGGTTAGATATTTCAGAGTGCTTCTCTTTTTAACTTTATTAGAATCCCATGGAGTAATATATACTCTGTCTGGTCACTGAACATTATAATTCTTTCTAATTTCTAAATAGACTAGCCAGACTAGGCACACTGGACACAGAAATACTGATACCAGTCAAGTGTAGCTGATTCAAATACAAGACTTTTCAGAATATGAACTCTTGTAAATAAACAGTGGTTAAGGTAACTAGCAAGAAATGGATTCCTTTTTTTTTTTTTGACAATTTCTGTAGATTTCAGACATGTTTATCATCTCTTTTTCATCATGCATATAATCTTTTAAAGGGGTGTTTTGTCTAGGGGAATTTAGAAAATGGAATTTGTAGACCTGGAATTATCCAATGGTAAAAGAAATCCATTTAAATGGAGGAAAGGAAAAGCAAATCATGCTCCCTCAATAGCTGGCCCAGTTAGGATGCCAGTTATTGATTTAGTCTGGGAGATGGTTACATTAAATCTTCCTCATTATACAGGACCTGTGTCCTGTATATCTTCTTTCCATGCCTTGATTTCTGGGTCCAAGAGGAAGCGCCACATGTGTAACCTATTTTGTATATCCACATGTTGTCGTGAAGCAAGCTTTGTTCAGAATAACTTTTTTTTTGGTCTTCTTTTTATTTGGCAGCAGAGGCCTCCCAGAAACTTTTGTCCCATGGGGGGGTTTGACTTGAAATCTATTCCAGATGATCATCTTTATGTACCCCTATTTCTTTTTTGAAATATCTATATCTTTGTTATTCTGGAGACCTATTTTTCTGCAGTGCAAATTAATTCAACTTAATTAAATAAACATTTATGAAATAATTGTTCTATACATTAGATAGAAAAGAGACCCTGTCCTTATAGAATGAATGAATCAATGGATGAGTGAATGAGAATGGAGAATTTATTAAGTACTTACAGTGTACAGCACTGGGCTCAGTGCTCAAGATACAAATAGAAAAAGTTAACAAATTTTTTTTGCTCTCAAGGAGTTCATATTCTAAATAGAAGAGACGATACATATGGAAGGTTTCAATTGTAAGTTGGATGGAAAGGTCCCATGTTTCTCTGGGTACAGTGGCAGAGCAAGTGGCAATACCCCCTTTTTAATGCTATTTTCATTAATAAAATCCTGAATGAAATAACACTGCCAAGGACTTTGGTGGCAAGACCTTTCTTTTCTGGGTTTTTAGTAACTGAGGCAATAATGCCTATATGAGCTGTTGCTGGACTTCATTTCCATAGGAGCTGCTTCCTAGGATGTTGTCTGAGGGCAGTGGGCTAGAAGCATCAATATTTCCAAGGTTTTGGGGTTCAGGGTCTTGAGTTTTCTGCAGTGGAGCCTGAGGGGACATAATGTTGAAGTGGTAGTGGTGGTTGCTTGACTTGAGTGGCACATGCTGCCAGTCTCAAATATGAGATCTCCTCCAGTAGAAGCCCTTCCCTACAAGTCTTGTTTTTGGTGGCAGCTCACTGTAGGTAGATGAGGGTGAGGGGCAGTGCAGAGGGACATCTCTCCACTTTCTCACTGCCTTTCAGAGCTTTGTTTTGTGCTACATCCCTGGGAGTTTCTCAGATGAGAACAAGTCTCAGTGTTATCTCTTCCCATTCAGGATGAAGGCAAATCTACAGAATACTCTTCTTAGATTGTACATTCAAAAAAAAAGATTGTACATTCAATAGAGAGAATAGAAAACACATGAATGAATATAACATAAGGAAATTTGAGGGAGAAAGCACCACTAACTGGGAAGATGTGATAAGACTTCACAGGAAAGATGGCACCTTGAGTTGACACTTGATTCTAAGTTGAACATGGATTCTAGAAGGTGTATTCTAAGAAGAAATGGTGGGGAGGGATGCAATTGTTTAATCCCTTCCTCAAGAAACTTATCCTTCTCCCTGGCCCCTCACACCTTTCTTCCCTCTCTCCTTTCCTCCCAATCTCCCACCAAGGATAAGATCATCACTGTGAAACTCATCATCATGGAGATTACTTCAGTTTTGGTACTCACAACTCATTAATATCTTCACTTGCTTCTACTCCTCTGATTGGACTTCTGGAAGGTGGAGCAAAGAACATCCTCTCTCACAACTTCCTTTTAGCATAGACTCAAAATCCTAGCCACTTCTGTTACTACCAGCTGCTTTGCTTGGTTTTGACCCCACCATCATCATCATGCCCCCAGGATACAATTTGGCAATTGCCTCCCCTTTTCTCTTTTCAGCTTCCTTTTGTGTATTGCCTTCCTCCATTAGAAAAACGTGCTTCTTGAGGGCAGGGATTGTCTTTCTTTTTTGAAAATTGTGTATCCCTAGGACTTAAGACAGTGATTAACACATAGAAGGCTTAATTAATTAATATTTATCAACTTGCAGCCTATTATGTCTGTTTTGACTGGAACTGAGAGTTTTAAAGAAGCATAACATGAATTAAAACTGAAAAGGCAAGTGAAAGCCATATTGTAGAAAGGCTAAGGAACTGTATTGTACAGTGTATGTTGATAAATGTTTAATAACCAGTTCTCCAGCACAGTTAAAATCTATATTATTAACTTTTTCTCCATTACCTCAATCTCTAGACATCAGCAAAACAATAAATGAAGTCCAAACTTGCAGCATTTGCCTACCAATTTGCAAGTTGTAAATGCTTATAGTGAAAATCTAACAATCTATACCCTTGAATAGGCAAAGGGAAGTCAATGATTCCTTCTGGACAGAGGAGTGATAGTCACACTTGTGGTTTAAGAAGACAGCTTGGGCAACTGTGTAGATAGAGACTAGAAGCAAGGAGACTAAAGACTCTTCCTGTGATCAGGCTATAAAAGGCTGAATTAGACTGAGAAGCCCTGAACTTGGAAGATGACTCTCTGAGTGGAAGAGAGGTGATGAAGAAGACACGTATAGTTAAATTGCAAAAGAAAGGTGACTGGGTAAAAAAAAGGGGCAACACGGAAAAGAGGGCATATTATTTGGTCATGTACACCATTTCTTTCAGAACAAAGTTGTTTTGTGATGCAGATTCAACATTTCACTCAGGCAGTTAGTCTATGGAGGAATCAGGGGTTTCCAAATAAGTTGCATCATTTAACCCCAAACTGTTTTCCCTTCTTTGTTAATGTAGCATGGAAATAAAGATGTTAAAGACAAGGCAGCAAGTTCATCTGATTGGAGGAGTTTAATTTGAGCAGGTGTGGAGATTAATAATGTCCCTAATCATTATCACACTGGGTCCAGTGGCTTTGTTCTTTAGCTGTCACTTTTATTCATCATTTACATAAGTTCCATTGACAACTCACCAATCACCAGATGGGATTCGTTGTTCATTTTTGAATCTAAGATATATCACCCCCAAACAGTTGGAAATATTAGTTTGAAATGTTCTTCATAAGGAAGTCCTCAGTAGTTTTGATCCAACATTTCTTACTTCCTCCAAAATCAATTCTTCTCATTGTTTGGAGAGAGGATTCAAGCCAATGTCATCATGCTATAACAGAAATAAGAACTCTTGTTTTGCATGAGATCTTTGGTCCTAACCTTCACAACCCATGTAACCTAAGTTGTTCTCCCTCTCTGGGCTTCCATTTTCTCATTTATAAAATTAAGGATTAAACTGGAAGACCTCTCAGGTCCCTTCCAACTCCAAATCTGTGATCCAGTAAAACCTTTAAAAAAGCAAATGGCTAAACAATATTACCCCTTGCAAAGCTTTATTCTCAAATTATTCTTAATTAATAGTTTGCATAATTGAGAAAATCTGTCTCCCTCCTTCCTCCTATTTTATAAACATTTATTAAACATCTATCATGTACCAGGCATTAAACCAGGTACTAGGAATACAAAGCCTGAAATGAGATCATTTCAAACCTCATGGAGCTTACATTCTTTTGAGGAAAAAAGACATGTATGGAAAAGAGTTTTACCAAATATATACAAAAAAAATAAAGTCAAGTTATGGGGAAAGAGGAAGGTTGTGGGAAGGGATGATACACTCTAGAGGCACCTGAACAGGATCTTGAAGGAAGTTAGGACTTGCAGGGGACAGAGGTGAAAAGGAGAATGCATTTCAGACATAAGGGACCATTTAGACAAAGGAACTGGTGTGCAGAGAAAAAATGATAGACCAGTTTGGAATAGAGAGCAAACAAAGGGAAGTCATATAAAATCAGCTTGGAAGAGTATGTAAACCAGATTGTGGAGGGCCTTAAATTTTAGTCTAAGAATTATTTTAGAGATAATAGAGAGCCAATTGAAGATTTTTTTATGGTGTGTGGGGGAGGGTTAGATGTGCATTTTATTACTATCAGTTTGGCAGCTATGTTAATGATAGATTATAGAGGGTGGAAGCAGGAAGCAGGAAGCAAAATTAGAAAGCCATTCCAATACTCCAAATAATGAGAGGTGGTAAGGGCCTGAACTAGGGAAGATGAATGCATGGAGAGAAGGGGGAAGATGCAAGAAATATTGTGACAGTCGAATCAATAAGATTTGGCAACTGATTTGATATAAGAGTTGAGGGAGAGGGAAAACTCAAGATTGACTCTAAAGTTGCAAACCCATTAGTTGTCTTATTGTGGTGAACCTGTCTTATCTCCCCTACTGGAATACAAGCTCTCTGAATAAAAGGTTTGTGTCATTTTTCATCTTGGCTTCCTCAGCCCTGAGCACAGTCTTGCACACAACATAGTAGGTGCCGAAAATATATTTAATGAATAAATTTTAGAAGAAACTCCAAAGCTTGACTACCACCAAATATTTTACCCCAATTGGTAACTTTAGTCTCTTAAACTTACATCATTGGCGTTACTCCTTATGGACATTATGAGGGCATCCACAGGAACTGGGGCTCCTTGAGAGGTAGTGAATTGGGGTGACAAAGACTATGGTGCTATTGACAGGAGGAATTGAGCAGAAGCACAGAAAACCTTGATCTCTTGGGAACCCTGTCTGTAATAGATGAGTGCAGGGATGTTCATAGAGAGAAAATAGCCCTGCCCTTGAGAGACATCATCAGACAGAAAAAAGAGCTCTGCATCGGATACTAAGAGAGATTTGGAATCCTGGCTTTGACCTCGAGTATGAGTTTCTTAGCAAGTCACTTCACTTCTCTTTCCCTCATTTTCCTCATCTGTAAAATGGGGGACATTAACCTTGTACCACCTACCTCCCCAAGCTGCTATAGGAAAAGCACTTTGTAAACCTTAAGGCTCCATAGAAATGTAAATGTTTCTTAAAGCCAGCAGGAGTCCATCCGTATTAAATTATGCCTCAAATAATGTTCATGTCTGGACCATTGATGGATGAGTTAGGGTTTTCCAGGTCTAATGCTGAGTAATGTAAATTAGATTCTTCTGAGTTATGCTTCAGTGCAGCTGTAGAGCACAAAAAATCTTCCAAAGAGTTGCCAGGAACATACCTCCAAGCCAAATTCTTGCCAATGTAGTTAAAGTCACTGTGCACTGGGCAAATGTACGGTCTCTTTGTTATATTATTGGCAATAACTCTTTGAGAGAAGAAACTATCTAGTTTCTCTCTTTTTCAAGTATCCCCCACCCCCATTATCATACCTTGCACAATGCACTTAATAAATATTTCTTCAATGGGATAAATTTTGCTTTTTCAAGGTTGAAGTTCTGGGTAATTGAAGATTCCAAACTAACCAAGTTCAGAAAGCACCATTAATTTAAAATTCTTGGAATGTAATTCTCTAACCTTTGGATATAATAATTGTGTGATCATAAATTTAGAGCTGGTAGGGATCTTACAGATTTTTGCACATATACATCCTTTTTGTTTGTTTGTTTATCTTTTTGGGATACAAACCTAGTAATGATATTGTTGGGCCAAAGGGTATGTACAACTTTATAGCCCTTTGGGCATAGTTCCAGATTGCTCTCCAGAATGGTTGGACCACTTCATAACTCCATCAACAATGCACTAACTATACCTTTTTGCCCCATACATCCTCCAGTATTTATCATTTTCCTTTTCTGTCATGTTAGTCAATATGAAAGTTATGAGGTAGAACCTCAGAGTTGTTTTGATTTGCATTTCTATAATCAATAGTGATTTAAAGCATTTTTATATGACTATACATAGCTTTGATTTTTTCCTGAAAATTGCCTATTTATATCTGTTGGAGAAATGGTGCTTATTTTAAAAATGAATTTGACTCAGTTTCCTACATAGTTGAGAAACGAGGCCTTTTTCAGAGAAAATTATTATATAATATTTTATATTACTTCATTGTTTATGTTATCTTTCCATAAAATGTAGTTTCTTTGCTTGTCTCTTTTAATTAGGTTTATTTTTTTCTCAAAAAGTACTTTAGTTAAAAAGCTAAGGTCTTGGCAATTGATTCCATCACTTCCTGACAAATAAAAGGAGAAGGAAGGGAAGTAGTGCCAGATTCTATATTCTTGGGCTCAACGATCATTGCGGAAAGTGACCACAGCCACGAAATCAAGATGCTTGCTCACTAATAAATACACTGTTGTTGGAGCTGTGAACTGATACAACCATTCTGGAAAGCAATTTGGAACCATGCCCAAAGGACTATCAAATTGCACATATACCCTCTGACCCAGTAATACTACTGCTAGATCTGTATCCAAAAGAGATCAAAGATTGAGGGAAAAGACTTATTTATACAAAAGTATTTATAACAGTTCTTTTTGAGGTGGCGAAGAACTAGAAACTAAAGGGATGGACATCAACTGAGAAATGGCTGGACAAGTTGTGGTGGAATACTATTGTGCCATAAGGACTGTAGCCCCCAAATGGCAAACAAGAGGATCGATCACACACACACACACACACACACACACACACACACACACACACACACACACACAACTGGAAAGACTTCTATAAAGTGATGCAAAGTGAAGTGAGTAGAACAGGAGAATGTTGTACACAGTAACAGCAATAATATATGATGATCAATTGTGAATGCCTTAACTATTATCAACAATACAAGGATACAGGATTATTCCAAGGGACTCATGAAGAAAAAGGCTATCAAATGCAACAGGAGGAACTGATGGAGTCTGAATGCAGATTGAAGCATACCATTCTTCACTTTATTTCCTCCATGAATTTTTCTCTAATATAAGTAATATGTATCTTCTTTTACAATATGATGAACAGGATATTATAGTGTATGATAGCATGTGCAACCTACATCATATTATCTGCCTTGTTTGGGAGGAAGGATGGATGAGAGAGAACATGGATTGCAAAATGTCAAAAAATAATATTAAAATTGAACCTTCCTATAATCTGGAAAAAATATAAAAAATAAAACATACATTATCATCTCCCTCCCTCCCTCAAAAATATACTTGCTCTTTGGAAAGAAAGCCAAGACAAAGCTGGACAAACATACTAAAAAGAAGACATCACCTTGCCAAGAAAAGTCCATAATAGGCAAATTATGGTTTTTCCAGTAGCAATGTATGACTGTGAGAATTGGGTTACCAGGAAAGCTGAGTGGTACAGAATCAAAAATTTTGAATTATGGTGCTGGACAAGACTTTCGAGATTCCTTTGGACATCAAGGATATCAAATAAGTCAATTCTTTAAAAAAATAATTCAGACTATTCTCTGGAAAGTCAAATACTGAAGCTGAAATTTAAATACTTTTACCACATAATGAAGATAGGACTCATTGGAAAAAGATCGTATTATTGGGAAAGATTGAAGTGAAATAAAAGAAAAGGGGAATGACTGAAGTTGAAATTAATAGAGTCATGAACATAATAAACATGAACTTGAACAGACTTTGAAAGATTGTGGAACAAAGAAGGGCCTAGTGTGCTATGATCCATGGGGTCAAGAAGAGTTGTTCATGACAACAATTGAACAACAATAAGCTTTTTCTTTTGTTTTGTCTGAGATCACGATTGCCACTCTTGCTTTTTTTTCTTTTTAACTTCAACCAAAGGTTAATAGATTCTGTTACAGGCCCTATTTTAACTCTGTGTATGTGTCTTTCTGGTTCAAGTGTGTCTTTTGTAAATAAAATATTTTTGGATTCTGGTTTCTAATCCATTCTGCCATCTGCTTCCATTTTATGGGTGAGTTCAACCCATTCACAATCACAGTTTTGATTACTAACTATGTATTTCTCTCCATCCTATTTTTGTCTATTTACTATTTTATCTATTTTTACCCTGTCTCTTCTCAAAACTTTGTTTTGCTTTTGACTACTCCCCCCTTTAATCTGTTCTCCCTTTTATTATCCCCTGCTTTTCCTTATTCTTTTCTCCTCCTACATCCTACACAGGTAAGAGATTTGTATACTCAACTGTACACACACACACACACACACACACACACACACACACTCCACACATATATTCTTTCCTCTTTGAGTCAATTTTGATGAGAGTGAGATTCAAGTATTAGTCACTACCTTTATTTTCACCCCCCAACCATTGTAAAAACTTTTCCTTCTTTACTTCTTTTATATGAGATCATTCTCCCCATTTTTCCTCTCCTTTTCTTTTCTTCCAGTGTGTCCCTCTTCCTCACTCTTTCATTTTTTTGAGATCATATCAACATAATTGACTCATATGCATGTCATCTTCTGTCTATATTGACTCCTTCTAACTGCCTTAATAATGATAAATTTCTTAGTAGTTACATCTATCATCTTCCCATATAGGAATCTAAACAGTGTAAACTTTTTGAATGTGCACATCAGGCTGGCATCCATCCTGGTGTTATGGACTTCTCCTGCTGAATTCCTGAGTTGTCTTAGGTTGCAAAAATGTCTCACCCTAGCCTTTTTGTTGGCTTTGCAACTCCAGAAATTGATTTGAGGTATTACTTTATAGTTATATGGAGAGAAATATTAGAAGAATTTCTTGGGTAGAGCCTTTGCTCTACTGTCTTGGCTCACAAATCATCTCCTTAGATATGATAACCAGGGGATCTGAGGAGGTTAACAAGACAGGTGGCATAGTAGGAAAAAGAGACCCTAGGACACCACAGTTAATAAATGTGACATGGATGAAAAAAATAGCAAAGAAGACTGAGGCTGGGCAGTTAGCCAAATAGGAGGAACCAAGAGATATTGTCAAGAAAACCCAAAGAAAACAGAGCACTCAGGAAGAGAAGGCATGTAAGAGTTTCAAATGCTGCAGAAAGATCAAGAAGATTGAATCTGAAAAAAATTTGTTAGATGTGTCAAACAAATGATCTCTGATAACCTTGGAGAGAGTAGTTGATGAGAGAATGCTGTCTGGAAGACAGATTATAGAAGGTTTGGAAAAGAATGAATATAGGAAAGGAAAATACCTATTATATATGGCTTTCCCAAGGAATTTAGCCACAAAGAGAAGACATGCAAGATAATAGAATGAATGGTGGGAAGAAGTGAAAGTTTTTATTTTTATTTTTTTTTAGATGGATGAGATATGGGTATGTTTGTAGGCAGTGAGGAAGAAGCCATTAGGCAGGGAAAGGTCAAAGATAAGAGAGTAGGGATGATAGTGGGGCAGTTGACTGAAGAAGATGGGAGGGTATGGAATCAAGGGTTCAGGGAGAGAAACTGGCCTTGGCAAAAGGGCTAATCTTTTCATCAGAGACAGGAGTGAAGGAAGCGATAGTAAAGGAAATTGACTGAGGGTTATGAGAGGAGGAGGGGAGGAAGAAGAACATTCTGCAAATAATCTCAATCATTTTGGTGAAGAATGAAACAAAGTTTTCAGAGAGGAGGGTTGTAGGAGGGAATGTCATTTGAGGTTATAAGAGAGATGAGAAGTTTTGTAATAGCCACTGTGAGCATGGGATAATGAATCAATTATGAGGAACAGAATGGTTGTTTTGCTATAATTAGAGCTCTATTGAGATCAGATAACATGAATTCGACGTGGACCTCTCAGTAGTGTTTCATGATTTCCTCCAGCTAAGCAACATGTGAATTGGAGCAAAGGAGGAAAATAGTGAGATTAATCCAAGAATAGGATTTGGCAAGGTTTCATTGAGTGATAAGACAAAGAGGCAAGGAATTTGAGAGTAGAAAATAATGTAGAGTTGATATTAGGTCCTGGTGAAGATACAAAGTTTAGATAAGATAAAATCCCTGCCCTCATGAAATCTCTAGTTTAGACAGTTATCAATATGATCAGATAACTATAATACAAAATAACACATGATAATTTCATTAGAAAAGAAGCAATGAAAGTATTATTTGGTATGTCCTTGATAGAGAAAATCAGAGAAGTAGTGATGAAAAGTAACATGAATTTTAAAATGACATAGAGACCAATTTCATATCTTTAATACATAATGGGAATATTCTAGGAAGTTCCCCTTGATCTGCTTATGGGGACCATCTCACAGAGCACACGGAATTGATTTGAGCTCCTCTGGTTACTCTCAGTGACATGTAATCAGGTATAGTGCTGGAGAATAATCCCTTTGGAATGGTGCCTCTTTGTCTTTGTGGACTTGTGATTTAGGAAGAAAAAGTAGTCCCATGATCAGTTCCTTAATCCCCACGATACTCTGTGTGTGTGTGTGTGTGTGTGTGTGTGTGTGTGTGTGTGTGTGTGTATGCACGTGTACGTGTGTGTGTGTGTGTGTGTGTGTGTGTGTGTGTGTGTGTGTAGGAGTGGAGTTCTGGCATTGAGCCAGGGAGAACAGTTCACTTAGGAGACTTTAAAAGGAGTGACCCACATACTTCCTCTTCCTATATGCTCACTTCTTGGGTTCTTCGTTCTGTGCCAGATGTCCTATAAGAAGTATAGCATCCTTGTAGCTGCTACAATACTTCTTAGAGGAAAAGCTGAATACTGGACAGGAAAATGAGCCATGCATGCTGGGCTAGCCAGAAGATGCTATAAAGGAATTGCTCAGACAGAAGGTCCCAAAGTAAAAGTGAAATACTTATTCATGCTTTAAGTACTTATATAATTCTATAAGTATTTGTGAATGCACTTGAGTCTTTAAGCATTTCTTTTGTGGTGGAAGAAATAAATAGTTGTCCTATATTTGATCTTCTTTGCACATTGAATACCTTGAAAAAGACCTCGTTAATCCCTGTTGGGGAGTTTCTAGGCATGAGACAAATCTAAGCTTTATTTAAGTGAATGTCCTCAGAGCTTTACTTTTGGATGGCTATAGAGTGAGCCAGAGACAATAAGAACAATTCTGACCCTTCTCTTTAGAAGCTGGATTCCCCCAGGACTGAAACCAAACCATGTGAATCCAGACCTGGAGCTTCTTAGTGGGAAAGGACCAGCTGGTCTTACACATATAAAAATTGTTTTGGATTAAATTTTGTTCACATATCCTAATGTTAATATCACCCTTCAACTTTTCAAAAATAGATTTTTTATTGAAAGGTTCTGTTTTTACATTGATATTTTCTCCTCTATTCCTCTGCTTCTCCCTTCTCAGAAAGCCATCCATTATAATAAAAATTTTTTTAAAATAAAAAACCAACAAATACATTGAAAAAAATCTTATTTCTACATCTGTGGACTGTCTGTCTTTGCAAAGAAGTTAGGGAAGATGTTTTTCACATCTTTTGAAAAAATAATGTCACAAAATCTACTTTAAAGCCACTTTGTAGTTCGTTCCATTTATCTTGTTATAGTCATTGTGTATGCTACTTTTCTAGCTCAGTTTCACTTAGTATCAGTTCATATAAGTTTTTCCATGTTTCTTTGTATTCAACATATTCATCATTTCTTACAGCAAAGTAATATTCTATTGCATTCATACAACTATTATTAATTTAGTCATTCCTGAATTGATGGGCTTTTGCTTTGATCCTAGTCCTTTATTGTCTCTTGTCCTTTTTGTCAATGACCTCCTTGGGATATTTGCCTTGCAATAGCATTGACTCCCTATTACCTTTGGGATCAAATACAAAATGCTTTGTTTGGCATTCCAATTTATACCCTTCTACTTTTCCAGCCTCTTACATCTTATTCCCTGGCACATATTCTTTAATCTAGTGACACCAGATTCTTGACTCTTCCACAAACAAGATACTCTCTCTCTTGGCTCTGGACATTTTCTCTCCCTTTCCCTCATGGCAAGGATGTTTTTCCTCCTCCACTCTGAGCACAGATTTCACTGGATTCCTTTAAGTCTTAACTAAAATCCCACCTTTTCCAGGAAACCTTCTCTCATCCCTCTTAATTCCGGTGCTTTCCCTCTCCTAATCATTTTCTACTTATCCCATATATGACTTGCTTTGTACTTATTTGTTTGCATGTTGTCTTCTCCATTAGGTTATAAGTTCCTTTAGGGCAGAAACAATTTTTGCTTCTTTTTGTATCCTTAGTGCTTACCACAGTTCCTGGCACATATTAGGCTCTTAATAAATGTTTATTTTTTGATTGATTAAACATCAACATGAAACTTTAAAGTACTTTTACTCTATTGAAACTACATAGTAGATGGATTTTAGGTCAATACAGATTTTAGGTCTACATAGTGGATGGATTTTAGGTCAACAAGATTTGAGTTAAAATCTTGCCTCAGATCATTGTATGGCTCTGAGCAAGTCACTTAATTTCTCTACTCAATTTCTTCATCTGTAAAATGGGAATAATTATACCTACCCCACAGGGCTATTGTGAAGATCACAACACCTAAAGTATTTTGCAATCTTCAAAGCCCTATCCTGTTAGCTAGTATCATCATCATCATTATTATGTGATTCAAACTCTCCTGCTGCGAATTTCATAGAATCATTTTGACAGAAACTCAGATGTCATCCAGTCTAATCCATACCTCTGCAACATCCTCATCAAGTGGTCATCTTTTCTTTCCTTCAGCCCTCTAGCGAGCAGAAGGGATCCATTGCTTGCTAAGGCATCTTGTTTCTATTTTATTGGAATCGGCATATTACTGAAATTCTTGGAAAAGAGAATATTTAGTCTAATGTTATAGATATTTAACTCATTCATTCATTTGCCTCATCCCATGTATAATGGACCTTTATTTACTTTGTTAATTTATCGAGGTCATTCGTACATCAGGAAATCACTATTTTAAAGGTGCTCAAAACTCATAGTATGCCATATTTTGGAGAAAATAGTGAGAATAAAACTCACCTTCAGTGGCACAGGCACTAAGGGGTAGTTATAGGACTCATCAATGATGGAGAAGCTCAGGTCTAGCATTAGAACCCTTTTAGCTAAGATAACCACTAGAGGGCAATATTGACTGTATACTTGGGCTATTCTATTCCCATCCAGGGGGAAAACAGTAGTACCCAGTGACCATCTTTGACAAGTCCTTTCAAAAATATTTATGGAGTGTCCACTGTATAAGTCCCAAGGTGTAAAAGAGTGGGGATTTCAAATTAAATCTGAAAAAAACAAACAAACAAACAATAAACAAGGGGCCTGACTAATTGAGATTACAATCTAGTAGAAGAGTTTATCATCACATAACTATTACCACTCAGAGTTTGTTTTCAATAGAGTTTAGCACATTTTTGGAAGGTGATAACTCTCTACCTCCTTTGGCGAGAGGAGCTTTAACTAGAGAGCTTAGCAGCCATGATAGCAAAGGTAACCATAGAAGTAATTAAATTAACCAATACATAAATAGAACTAAACCATATATCTGCTTGGCATCTTTGGTATTGGAGAAGAGACCAGACTAACTCTATTTTGGACTAGACAACATCATAATTCGATCTCTTTCTGGTGTGCCCATTTAAAATTATTATTATAGTTAAATCATTCATTTTCTAATTTAGTTCTTGTAGGAAATTAAATACGTTATATGGCATATTAGCTTCTATTTATGAATAGCATCTTTGGGTAGAACATCTACTTGCTTTAAGGAGGAATTGTTGGGTATGCCAGACATCTTTGTTTACTTCTTGGCAAAGTCTAATTTTTTATTAATTTGTATGTCCTTCTACATAAGAGCTAAAAAAACATTACTCTGATTCGAAATGCAAAAAAGAAAAGGAAAAACAAGTTCAACTGATGCTACATGAACAAAGAGAATACCCAGTGGATGACTTCATGATTATTCTTGCCTTTCCTGCTTATTATTACTTTGTTGGCTAAAAAAGGTGGTTATTATCATTTAATATTTATTGATCATACATTGTATATAAGGGGCTGTTGCCTCAAATACAAATTATGGTTTAAGACCAAACAGCTTTGATAGACTTAGTGTATTAACAAACAGAAGTTTAACAAATCAAGCATGACAGAGTAAGTCAGTGTTTGGTAAACCTTTTTCTTAAAAATTAAAGATGAAGAAATATATCTCCATTAAAAATTGACAGTGTTTCAATGAAAGATGATTGAAGTAATTTCATGTCAGAGAAAATTAAATGAACAAAAGAGACTTAAGCAAAATTTTTAAAAAGTCTCAATTAACCCCAGCCCATGGCAGTTGTGACACATGGACAAAAGCCAGATTAAGCAGATGCTATCATCATTTCATTTGTTGTCATGTTTGTAATGTGGCAACTTGCTCCAAAGGCAGGAGAAATCCTGGAAATGGTGCATCCTGGGACATCATTTTTGTTTATTCCGTAAATGATCATCAGTCATAATGATGTGGTGATGTTGGTATATGCGTTAAGAACTGTCAACGAAATCAAGGGAGCAGAAACATTATTAACATTTTTTTTAAGTAGCAAATATAATTCAGAGGCATTTTAAATAAGGAAATATTGGCTTTTCAAATGAAGGAAAATAAACTTTTCAAACCCAATACACAACTTTAGACATATCTGTGAAATGTTTTTTCAGAGGTACCTTGGGTACCTCAAGAGACTTCATCTAGTAAATAAATATTTCAGCATTACCCAGCATCTTTATTTAATTACAAAATACAAAAACACATTAGCAGAATGGCCTGGTGGCCTGAAGATGAGGCTCTGCTCGGCCATGTGCTACACCTGCGGTTTTCTCTGTCTCTGGCTTGCCAGGCTGGCAGGACCTTGGAGTTCTGTCAATAGCACACACTTAGGTGGAATGAGAAAATGTTTTATAGTACTTTGTTCTCCCTATTTCTTTTCTTTAGCATTCATATTTTGAATTCAGGTTTAAAACTGACCAGTAGTTCATAAAAAATTAAAAATTCATAACACTTATACTTGGATTCATGGAAATTAATAAATCTAGAAAATATCTAATGGGATTATAGTTGCTTTACTTATTGTATTCCTTTTTATATTCCACAATTTCAATGAAAAAAGCTAGATTTGTCTAATTTCTCACCCATATTTATTTCTGTGTTTTATAGTGATTTTTATGGTCAATGCCCTAGAATTGGTTTTCTTAGAGTACTTTGAAGAGGTCTTATGCTTGTGTACATTTCACACTTATATCTAAGTAAAGTACACTTCTTGACTTTTACTAGATCTTTCTATATGAGAAGGTAAAAATACACTAAAATGGATATTGAACTTTTTATGTTGATAAATTCTTTCATGATACTTTTCACATAACTTTAGTCCCTAGCTGGAGAGGTGATGTGAACAGAAATTAAGCCCTTTGAAGGAATTACATTTTCTTTTGAGATCTTGTAACTGCAGAGACACATTCTGGAACGATATAGTTTCAGACAGAGCATTTGCTCATAAATCGTGTGCTCACTTTTCTACAAATATACAAAATCTGAGTGAATGACTGGACAGATATCTAGAAATGACATGAGACGTGCATATAAGGAAGACACTTATGTCCAGGATGTATAGTTGGAGGGATAAATTGTGCCTTTGATGCTAAAGAACTCTCCCCATTTCTTGACAAGATCCAGGTGCTTCTCCCTTTTGGACCCTCTTTTATCCAAATATTATTTCTCCTATTCTTCACTAGGCATTGCAGTTTCTGTTCCCACATTAGGAATTTTTTGTGAGCTTTTTTTGCAGAGTTTCTAAGATTTTCTTCTGCATAGAAAGGCAATATCTTTTTTTGCTTCACTCTTTCAATCACTTCTATTATCTTCTGGGATATGTTGTGCTTGATAAGCCTCTCTCCTACCTATATAACACTCTATAACTATATATGATATATATATATATAGACATAATCTACCTATTTATATATATAAGCTATAACACTTTTGTAAAAAAAGGTATAATGTCCATAATAAAATTTATATACCACTTTAAAGCTTAGAGAACACTTTGTGAGCTCTTCCAACTTCACACTGACCCTCAACTAGAGGTTTTAGCTGAACTGTAGAACAATAACTTTAGAAGATGATAGGATTAAGTGAAGCTCTTTTTAATGATTAAGACTATCTTCACATATTTGTAGGTGGCAAGGAAAGAATCAGTGGATTAGGAAAAGTTGAAAATTAGAGGAAATGATTGAAAGAGTAGGTTTCTGTAGGAGATAGAAGGCGATGGAATGAATTAATGAACAAAAAAGCACTTATTAAGTGTTTCCTATGTGTTAAACACTAGGGATACTAATAGCACATCAAGACAGACCCTTCAAAGGGCTAATATTCTAACAGAGGAAGATAATACATACAGTAGCATTCAGCTGTAAGCCATGTAGAAAGACCCCATAGTCCTTAGGGCACAGTTGCAAAGGAATTGGTAATGCATCTTTTTTAGTGAAATTTTCACTGATAAAATCTTATGTTTCCGAAATTGAGCCATAAACATTTAAAAAATTTTATTGAAATTGAGCCATTTTGATGGTGTCAAGGACTTTGAGGATAAAAACTTCTTTTCTGATAGTAGCTGTGAATGGTTATGAAGCCTGTTCAGAGGCAAATTAGCAGGTCACATTACCCCAAGGGTTTCTTCAAAAGGTGAAGTGAAGGGGTTGATGCTGGCAAGAAATGTAAGCTCATTCTCCAAGAGTGGAACAGAGGAGGAAAGGAGAGGAGTAAGACTGAGGTGATTTAAAGAGTAGAATTGGGGAGAAGTGCTTATCTTGTTTATAGAGTGAAGTATGAGGCAAAGACTTTTGCTAAAAGGAAGGAGATAGGTGGTGGTATGAAGAGAAAGCTTAGAACAACCTAGTCAGGAAGGATGATAAAAGGTGGATGAGGAAAGAGGGAAAGGGTTAGAAAGAAGCACGGTGGAAGCAATTGAGATTGGAGGACTTTGTCTTCCCAGTGGATCCAGGAGGCACATATGTGTTTTGGCTTTCAAGCCCTTTACAGCCTGACTGTCTTTTCAAAAATTTTTTATACTTTACTCTCTTCTATACATAATAGGATCCAGTGATGCTGGTCTATTTGCTGTTCCTCATAGATGACCCTCCATCTTACCACTCCATGACTTTTCATTGGCCATCCCACAGGCTTGGAATAATTTTCCTCCTCATCTCTTACCTTCTGACTTCCCTGACTTCCTTTGACATAGCTGAAATCTCACCTTCTGGAAGAAGTGCTTCCTAGTCTCCCTTAATGTTAGTGCCTTCCTCTGAGATTACCTTCTAAATATGTACATTTTTTTTGCATTTTGTCTCCCAAATTAGAACTTGAACTCCTTGAGGCCAAGGGCCATTTTTGACTCTCTTCGTATCTACATTACTTAGAATAGTGCCTGGCATTTAGTATAATTTTGTATAATGCAAACTAACTGACTGAGGCTTGAGCAAGGATAATAATAGCCTAGGAAATCAGGGAAAAGAGGAATGACTAGAAATTACAGTCAGAAAATTAGGTTATTATGAGGATGGGGAACATAAGGAAAACTGGAAGATCAGGTCACTGTGATCAGAAAAGAATGTATGGATGGTGGAGGTGGAACATTTGTGGGGTGATCATGAGATGGAGGGCCTGATTCTTCCTGGGGATGGCTGAGATGGAGTGAAGATGCAGATCACAGGAGTTGAGGAAACTGATTAAAATGAAAAACAAGACTACTTAAAAGGACATCCCTATGTAAGTTGAAGTCCTGAAGGATAAAACTCATGTTTGGGTAGCAAAAAATTGTGAATCAAGTTCTGAACTACTCCAGAAAGAAGGAATAAAGGTCTAGGGGTTAATAAATACCAGATTTATGAGAAGGCAGGGATAGGTTATGATCTGTGTCATTTGGGGGAGTACCAATGTTGATGAAATCATGAATCTACTAAAGTCTACTGAAAGAAAGGTAATACTTTTTACCCTAAACATAAGAGTTGGAGGTAGGGAGCAGGAAGAGAATATTAAATACTTTTCCAACTTCTTCTCAATCAAATGTTCCCAATGTAGGTTCTTTATTTTATTTGAAGTGCTTTATATTTCCTGAATGGAAGAAATATCTCCATTCAAATTTAAGTAAAAAAATGTATCCCAAACCCAACTATGAATATAAGTGATTTAGGAATGATTCACTATTTTGAATTATCTGTGCTATTGTTCTACTTCATCAATATGGACTACAAAGGATTGACTATATGTAATTAAATCCTGGTAGTCTATATCCTAAATATCAAAATTGTTTCTACATTGGAGGACAAGAGCAACAGATTAAGCAACCACTAGCTTAAAATTTGGCATGATCAGCTTTAGATTAGACCTGGGAAGGGATCATATAATATCAGACTAAAGCTTCACTGGAACCATAAAACTTCTTCTCTGCTCTTGAAGAAGAAAACAGCACACAAGGTCCTCCCAGGAAGCATCTGAATTAGCCAGGAAATCTCACCTTGCCTACATAAATAGAAAAATACCTTGAGAGATTTGGTTAACCAACATTAAATTGGTTTCCAAATTGCTCACATAGGACAGGGATAATGGGAATGAACTGTCAAAAAGGAAATGGGGTATTTTCCTTTCAAAACCATAATACTGTCTGGATACCAAGGGCAATTCAAGGTAAAAATAATATAACAGATATTAAGGGGAAACTTATAAGCACTTAGATGAATAGGAAATTATGATTAGTTAGAGTCAGCATTTATTGAGTGAATCATATTAGGAAAAAATTACAAAATGAGTGGAAGAAGGAACTTAGTGGATATTATATAATTGGACCACTGTGAATTATTTGATATATTGTCATATGAAATTACTTATGAAACCAATTCAGATTGGCTTGGATAATACTTCTGCCACAAAGATTGAAAAATTGTTCCAACACTGTAAAAAACAAGTAATGATGAATGATAATGTATTATATATGCAAAAATGTTTAGAGTTATGGTAGATTTGAAGAACAGTCTTAACAATATTACTAATGACCCAGCAGACAGATTTTTTTAGATGATTATTAAATTGGGAAGTTAGGTTAACAACAGCAGGTTTAGAGTAATAATACAAAACAACACATCAAAATGAAATAAAGTTGAATTTTTAAAAAATACATTTCTATTTCTGGGGGTAATTAATATGAAACCAATATTTAAAAAGCAGGATAAACTTTCAAAGATGAAAACATCAAAATAGAATTATTTTGGTAATAATGGAAATGAGCTGCTAAAGTGATCTTTTTTCTTTTAAAGATATTTTATTTTGCCAATTACATGTAATAATAATTTTCCACATAAGTTTTTTAAAGTTATAAGATCCAAATTGTCTCCCTCCTTTCCTTTCCTCCCCCTTCCTGGACATGGTAAGCAATTTGATCTGGGTTATATATATATATGTATTATTATGCAAAACCTATTTCCATATTGTTCTTTGTTGTAAGAGAATACTCATATAAAACTCAAACTCCAAAATAAAAACTTAAATAAACTAAAGTAAAAAAATGGTATGTTTTGCTCTGAATTCCACTCCAGCATTGCTTTCTCTGGAAATGGATAGCATTCTTTGTCTTAAGTCCTTCAGAATTGTCCTGGATCGTTGTTTTGCTAAGAGGAGTAAAGTCTTTTATGGCTGATCATCCCACAAGATTGCTGTTACTGTGTACAACATTCCTCTGGTTCTGCTTATTTCACTCTGTATCAGTTCATGTAGATCTTTCCAACTCTTTCTGAAATCATCCTGCTCATCATTTCTTATAGCCAAAGGGATTTTCTTCAAGTTCAGGTCAGACCATGTCACTCCTCTCCTCAATAAATTCCAGTTTACCCTATTACTTCTAGGATCAAATATGAATTCATGTGTTTAGAGTTCAAAGTCCTTCATAACCTAGCCTTCTCCACTAACTTTTGAGACATGTACTTCTCTTCCCACTCTCATCCCAATATTGTGTGATCCAAGAGCACAAGCCTCTTGGCTGTTTCTCAAATGAGATATTCCATTTCTCAACTCGGAATTTTCACTGACTATCTAAATACCTAAAATTCTCTCCTACCTAATTTTCTACTTCCTGGCTTCATGACTTCCATCAAGTCTCATCTAAAATCCTTCCTTCTACTCGAAATCTTTCCTGATCTCCTTTAATTCTAGGGCATTTTCTCCATTGATTATGTCTAACTTGTTCTACAAATAGATTTTTCATACATAGTTGTTTGCATGTTGTCTCCTCATTAGACTTGAGAGTAAAGACTATCATTTGTATTTTTTTGTATGCCCAGCATGTAGCATAGTGCCTGGCACATAGAAGTTACTTAATAAATGTTAAATGACTGATGGAGATTCAGTTTTTTTTTATAATAGGACATAGGAAACTGAACTGAGACAAATAGGCTAAGAAAGATGGCAAAATTCCTTTTCTCAGTTCCTGCAAGTTTATGAGTAAAAATCTTAAGCATAACTTGGGGCTGGCTTTTTGAGCATGCCCAGTTTCACACAAAGCCCACTGTGTTCCCTACCACATGAGTGAAGAGAAGTCTCCTTGACCTGGGTCTTTACAAAGGGCAAGACAGAAATTTGCTACTGCTGCTTTCTTCTCCTTCTGGGCTCAGGTGAAGAATTATTATTGTATAGTAGAAAGGTCACTGAGTTAGAAGTAAAAGGTTCTGGGTTTGAATACTAGCTCTGCCATTTACTACATATGCTATATGAAAAGGTCTCTGACTTCTTTGGGATTCAGTTTGCTCATCTATGAAATGAAGGGACTTGGCTAGATATTTAATAAGGTCTCTTCCAGTTCCAAATCTTCTGATTCTTCTTTGAACCCCTTATTTGAAAGTGATCTCTTTTCTCCAGTTTTTCTAGAGCACTATTTGGAGTCTCTCTCTCTCTCTCTCTCTCTCTCTCTCTCTCTCTCTCTCTCTCTCTCTCTCTCTCTCTCTCTCTCTCTCTCCTCTTTTCCTGTCTATCTGCCTTTCTCTCTCCTTTTCTCTATCTCTTTCTACCTTTATTGCACTTCTTTTGTATTTTTCTTTAACACCTTGAAAGCAGAATTTGGGTCAACTTCAGCTTTGTATGATCTGTACCAATTACAATGCCTTGTGCTTATTTGGTACCATTCTAAGTGGAAAAAAAACATTAAAGCAATGAACCTAGATTAAGCATGTTTGTGTTCATATCTTGGCTCTGCTACTAAATCCCAAGTGATCCTAAGCAAGTTATTTACCTTTCCTACGTCTCAGTTTTCTCATCTATAAAATGAAGGGGTTGGAATACATGGTCACTAAGGTCTCTTCCAACTCTAAATCTGTGGAACTTAATCAAATTGAATATACAGGTTATACATATTGAAATTCTGCTAAAAGTATTTGCCTCAATGTGTAATTTAGCACAAAGCAAATCCTCTTTGAATTTGTCAAGGAAGGTCTATTTCTAGATGCTGCTAAAAGACTTAAAAAACAGCACAGTGTTATCCCTATCAAGCTATATTTGTTTCAGTCCTGAGCACTACATGCTGGCTGGCTAGTTTGGAGAAAAACTAAACTGGATGTCCAATGAGGTGAGTTTTAATCCAGTTCTAAGCATTAAATAGTGTTGTGACTCAGGGCAACTTGTAGGCTCTTTAAACTTCAGTTTCCTTAGCTACGAGGGAGCAAAGGAAAGAGTAGGATTAGATGATTTCTAAATTCTATTCCAACTTAAAATGACTATGAAACCAATTTCTATGCAACACCTTTTAAAAACCATACTTTAACTTAACTTTAAAGTGTTCCTTTTGCTGACCCCCTTGTCCTGTAGCTCGGCAGAGATTGTAACCGCTTTTTCCTATCTGTTCATCCCTTCTAGCCTAGTAGAATGAATTTTACAATAAGCATAATTTCAGCCCTAGTAAGCTGGATGTTTCTGCTATCAGTCAAGATAGATCATCCAGTTTTCTCACTGAATGAGTGAAGTTTTGCCCCAAGATAAATGGAGTTCATTGAAACTACTCCAGAAATTTGGATATGACATTTTAGCAGATCCAATCCTGGCACCCACACTGAAGGTTGAACATTACTAAAATGTTAGAGACCTGCAGTTGACTCTGGGGCTTGGTGCCATTCTGTCTACGAGCTTCCCAGAAAGCCTGCTGGCCTTTCAAATTAGGTTAATTTTTTTCCCTTCAATCAGTGTATGACAGTGCATGGAGTCACAGAATTTAGTTACCACCACATTGTTTTGCAGAAAGAGTGCTAGACTTGGAATAAAAAAGTCTAGGTCTAAGTCTCAGATATGACTAGCTGTGTGACCTTTATAAGGATCACTTTTTTTTTGCCCATCAAATGGAAACAGAATTACTTGCAATATCTACCTCATGGGGTTGTGAGGGAAGGAATTTTGAAAACTATAATTGTGAATTTTTGTTACTGCCAAAGTTTGGCATAATTTAACCTTTCTTAAGGATTCCTCTTCATCATCATCTTTCAGTACTTTCAAGTTCATTATTTCGTCAATTGTCCGTGTTCTATCCATGACTTAGAATATATTATTATGAGGTGATGAGACTGGGGAAAAGGTCACACAGTAGCCAAATCTCTGGTGATTTGTAAAAATGATTTCCATGTATTTTATGAAATCTTTAGAGCTTAAAAACTTTTTCATCACAACAGCCCTTTGAGATAGGTAATCTAAGCATAATTGTACCTATTTTACAGATTTGTAAAGTGAAAGTTGAGGAAATGAAGTGAGCTAAT
Organism: Gracilinanus agilis; assembly: GCF_016433145.1. Taxonomy (NCBI): domain Eukaryota; kingdom Metazoa; phylum Chordata; class Mammalia; order Didelphimorphia; family Didelphidae; genus Gracilinanus; species Gracilinanus agilis. Next base: position 111,801,779 of record NC_058130.1, on the reverse strand, counting down.
GGTCAGACAATAATCAAGTGTTAGATCTAAGACAGTTCTTCACACTCTTTTTTTTTAAACCCTTGTACTTTGGTGTATTGTCTCATAGGTGGAAGATTGGTAAGGGTGGGCAATGGGGGTCAAGTGACTTGCCCAGGGTCACACAGCTGGGAAGTGGCTGAGGCCGGGTTTAAACCTAGGACCTCCTGTCTCTAGGTCTGACTCTCAATCCACTGAGAGTTCTTCACACTCTTAATGTAATGCAACCTCATCTAAGTTGAGGCATTCTTAACTATAAGTTTATTCTTTTTGAAAATAATTTGATAACTATGTTTCAACATAATTTGTTTCTTTTGTAGGCTGGGTTTTTTATTTTGTATATTTAAAATATGATTCTGAGAAGGGGTCCATAACCTTCACCAGACTGCCAAAGGGGTCCATGATATAAAAGTCAGTCCCTGCACTACCCCCGCTGCTTCACTGCACACTGATAGAAGAACTCTGGACCACGAATAGTCATTCTATAAGGTTGCAGTTGTTCATTTTGGAATTTTAAAAATCACTTATAGATTATCCCTGTGGCTAGTGTACCTAAGATCCAAGCACACTGCAATAACATCCTTGGGGTCCCAAGAGGAGACAGAAGATTTCCTACTACTTTTAATAGTCAACCCCTTGAATACCATCTAGGGCAGACCCAGTTTTTTTCTGAACTTGGAGCAGCAATAAATCTTTGCTAGGCAGCAATAATTTAGCAATCATCCATAACAAATGCAGAGCTATTTTTAAAAATTGAGTTATAAACAATAATCATCAACATCAATAAAAAAGGTGACAAAACTCTCACTTTAGCCTTCTAGACTTTAACAAAGCAGAAGCAAATAAATAGACAAATAATAAACAAGAGAAGAAAATATTTTTGTTCTGTGTCTTCTTCTAGTCCTATTGATGTTCTGCCACTTTTGGCCCTGTTTTCACAGAATCTGGAAAAATGAAGGCGTCTCAGAAGCCATCAAACCTAATCACATAGAGGTGAGAATCTGTTCTTCAGAGTCACTGATGAGTGGTCATTTTGAACTTACTTCAATCTCTCCATTGAAAAAGAACCTACTCCTTCTAATGTAAACCATTCCACTTTTGGAGAGTGCTAATATTGAAAACATTTTTTCTTTACACAGAAATCACATTTGCCATTGTAACTTTCAACTATTGTTCCTCATTTGGTCTTCTGGGGTCAAACAGCAAAAGTCTAACCCATATTTCCCATGACAGATCTACCAAAACTTTAAGATGGTCATCATTCTCTCCCTAAGCCTTCTTTTCTCCATATTATACACTTCATTTTCTTCAAGTGATCTTTGTGGGGTACCTGGGAGCTAATTTTAAGAACTAAATTGTCATTTTGTTCCACTTACTCTTTTTTTAAGTTTTATTCTTGTTTTCAGTTCCAAATTCTCTCCTTCCCTCTTCTATTCATTGAGAAGGCAAGAGATACAACATCCATTATATATATGAAGTAATGCAAAATAGTTCTGTATTAGTCATGTTCTGAAAAAAAAACCCAAGAAAAACGAAGAAACAAAAAAAACATGCTTCAATCTCTACTCTGATACCATCAATTTTTTTATCTATAGGTGGATAGCATTTTACATCATGCATCCTTTGGAGTTACTGATCATTGTACTGATAAGACTTAAAAAGTCTTTCATAGTTGATTATCTTTACAATATTATTATCATGTAGACCTTTTCTGGCTTTGCTCACTTCACTTTGAATCAGTTCATGTAAGTCTTCTAAGGCTTTTCTGAAGCCATCATCTTCATTGTTTCTTAAAACACAAAAGTATTCCATCACATTCATATACTATAACTTGTTCAGCCAATAGTCTTCTTATTTTTAATAATAAAAACTGACATTCATATATAGTGTTTTAAAATTTTGTAAAAGATTTCACATTGTTTTTTTAATGTGAACTTCCCAAATACATTTTATAGTTGCTATGTTATAGAGGAGGATAATAAAGCTCACAGAGGGTTCAGCAAGTTATCCAAAACCAGCACATCCCCCTTTTCCCTCTGATCCCCCAAGCAAAGAATTCTTAATTTGGGACCCATGAACTTTCTCTTAAAGCTATTTTGACCACTATATTTTAATATAATTAGTTTCCTTTGTAGTTCTGTTTTTTAAGTGTTTAAAAACATGATTCTAAGAAGGGTTCACTAGACTCTATGACACCCCCAAAAATTAATAACTCCAACTCTGTACCATGTTGCCTAATGGTTTGTCATAAATGTAAACAGTTCTTTCACAGAAACCCATTAGCAGATTTCCTTGTGACATAAACAAAAATGTCTAAAACCCTTAACTTCCGCCAGTAACAATGCATGCCTCTTGTAATCTCTCTGTGCCTAAGGGAAAATTTATTTGTCACATCTTGGCTGGAAGCAGTTTCCTAATCAAGCTAATTTTGCCATTCTTAACTTTTGCTTTGTTGGTGGAAAATATCTGTTTTTCCATTATGGGAGCTTTCTATATACTCACACTCACTTTTCTGAAAGTGTTTTTAAAAGCTAGAATCTATAATTACATGATCCTACTCTATTACTCAGAACTCAATCACTGTAGGAACTCAGAGAAGTTCAAAGATACAACATGATTCCAAAGCCAAAATACACTGGCTTCTTCCTACTGAATTGAGACAGTTGGGTCCCACTGAGATGATGGAGTTCAGACTACAGCAAGAGTTCAAGCTGGCCTGACTGAGTTACCACCCTACTATGCAGTGTGCGATATCTATCTTGTGTTCCCTGGAGCTGGGAATTTACAACAAACACTGCCTTAGGGAACCGTGTTAGCAGCTGAGAAATTGCAGAACCAAGCTGCTTCTCAGTGACTCACAGATACTATCAGAATGCAAGAAAATAATTAAAATCCTAATTAAGTAGTTTCTCATCTGGCTCACTTGAAGGGACTCCAAAATGGTCAGATTTAAGACATAGCAAACAGCTGAAGTGTTAAATTTGCTTGATAGTCAAAACCTTTGTCAGAGGGCCAGCCCTATACGATATAAGTATGGTAGGAAGGAGAATTAGATCAACTATCTACAAAATTCATATAAAGAAGCCACTGTTTCCTCCGTTATCTGTATGTTTCAAGTGACAATTTAGTTTATTTTTATTAGTGATTAGTTTTTTCTCGACCTTTCTATAATAGATTTACCTAAAAGTAATTCTGGAAGTCATATATAACATGGAGGCTCCAAAAACAAGTTAATTGCAATGAACAGTGCTGTGCATTTTTTTTAAGTTTGCATGCTTAGGGGAATCTCTAGAATTTGGGAATAGGATGTAGAGAGCCGGGCTTAGTATCAGGACACTTGGATTCGATTCTGGCTTTAGCTAGAAAGCTATGGGACTACAGGCAAATCATTTAATCTCTCATATCTCTAATTTCCTAATCTGCAACATAGAGCTCCTAGGTTTAATGGGAGGAAAGTGCTTTTTCAAACCTTAAGATGTTATATTAATTTGGACCATTAGACTTATTTCCGAATGAAATCATCAAAATATCCAAATTTTGCCACTTTTAATGAGCATTGATTTGGTAAAAATTTCATGACTTTGACATATACACAGTTAAATCTATTTTAAATGCTCAGAGAAATTTAGAAAGTGCTATTGTTTTTGGATCTTGAGTTGTTACTGGACATCTTTTATCTATTTTACTTCATTTTATTTTATGCATGGATCCAACCAAAACCAAAGTGTCACTGTTGAAATATGTATATTTTATGGGTGTAGTTCCTTAGGATGAAATTCATCCAAATCCAGCCATCCTAAACAATTACATTTTTTGGATGGGCCCATTATATTATTCAGCAGTGAACTATTTACTAGTGTTATTATCTAGAAATTGCTGTTTACTTTAAATCTTAGAAGATACAAAAATAATAGTGATGATAATTACCACTTTTCCTTTGGCTCCAGAGACAGCACATTCTCCTCATGCCTTTCTAACTATTTCTTTGTATTTTTAATTAGTTCTGAACCTTCTTTCTCAACTCCTTAAGGTTGGTAGCTCCCAAGATTCTGTCCTTGAACTGATTCTCGTCTTTTGACCATCTCTCCTTGTTAATATCCTAAATTCCCAAAACTTCAACAGCCCATGATTTTCAAATCAATAGCTCCAGCTCTCTTCTAAGCTCCCACCTCTAGCTCCTACAAGACATCTTGACTTTGATGACACCCCAAATTCAACATGCTTACCATCTTTTTTCTCCTTTTTTTTTTTAAATCCTTACTTTCCGTTTCAGAATCAATACTGTGTATGGGTTCCAAGGCAGAAGACTGTAAAGGCTAGGCAATGGGGTTTAAGTGACTTGCCCAGCATCACTCAGCTAGGAAGTGTCAGAGGCTCCAGATTGGCTCTTAATGACCCATCAGACTCATGTATACCATATAGTCAAGCCCTTGACCACTAACAGGAGCACTTTCAGCACAACTTTTAACCTCAGGACTCATTATATGATTCCACTTCAACTCTTCACTACTACTCACTGTAGGATTTATTTCTATACTTCTAACAATATATCAATGATGACGTGATATTGTTCAAGAAGGAACCATCTTTCTTCTTAAACTGTTCCTTCTGATTTGATCATTTCTTTCACAGTGGCAAAACTATTTGCCCAGTGCCCCATGTTCATAATCTTGGCACAGTCTTTGACTCTTCCCTTTTCTCTAATCTCTCCTTACCCATTGGTTACCATGTCATGTGGATTTTCTCAATATATTTCTTGTAACTGTTCACTCCTCTTTATTCCCATTACCAGTACCATAACATTGGCCTTCATCATCTTTATCTACTGTTCCAGTCTTACAAATAAATGAAATATTGTGTGTTTATTACGTAAATTATTTTGTTTTTGTTTATTACATAAATGAAATGTGTTTTGTTTGCCTCAATCTCAAGGTACGTTCTTTACACATTCAGGTAGCTGTTATAGGAAAAATCCAGGCAAGGTGTTTAGAGTATGCCAATTAGTCAAGATGCATTTTTAATATAATGAAAAATACCTACCTAAAACCAAAAACTAGTGTTGTGAGTAATAGGGAAACTTGAGAAGCTTTCACAATAAACACAGGAGTAAAGCAAAATGCCCTCCTTTTTCTATTATTTGTTAGGTTTAGAAATGTAAAAGTAGCACTCCCTCTGGGCTCCCTTCTCAGAGTTTACCCAATGGTAACCTTCTGAAAGTATAGCTCAATACTAGCAATAGCTCCCACTAGGATGCTTCCTATTAACAATTAGCAAGGAAATATAATTGGTTTTCAGCAAAGTAATTTGTTTAGATTCCATAGCAAAAAACAGTGGCACTACAAAAACATTTCTTTCATAACCTGGAGTGCACTATCTCAGGAATACAAAGAAGATCTATGGGAAGAGTTGGCACATATTTAAAGTACAAAGCACATATGTGAAGACTACATGTGGCCAAGGAAACTTCTGGGTACAGTAGTGTAAGACATGAAAGTTCTTTCCTTTTCCTTACAAATCTCCCTTTTGGGCACAACATCTCTGCACAACCTAGACTCCCAGGATTTGCTCCTCTCTGCAACTCAAATGAGATAGCTCTTTTTTCTCCCCATAGCCAGTTTTCATTTCTGCTGCCAGAGGTCCTGCTCCTCATAGCTGCTTTAGGTCACTGCCTTTCTATATCCATGTTTGTTTGGAGTGTGCATCTCTTCTCATGCCTCTGAATAAATCACTTGAATCAACTTTCTACTTCTGGATGGAATGCCTCCTTCTTGGCTAATAGCTCTACTAGTAGAAGTCTTAGTAGAAAATAGTGAAAGTGAAATTCCTTCCTTCCCCTTTGCAAGGATTTCCCCATTGGCAGCTTCTGGTCTCTACTTACTTGAACTCCTGAATTCTCTCCAAGGCTTAGTTATTTAAAACCCTAAAAGGCATGGCTCATTTTAAGCTCAGACAAACCTTGATTTACTCAGAGAAAAGTGTTCACACTTTTTAAAGGGATCACTAGTTAATGAAACACTAACTTATTATCTCTATTATTACTCAGCTTCCAGTGACTACACAATGAGGGACTCAATTGCCAGAAAAGGGTTAAATTAAATCTCTACTTTACTTCTTACATCAGCAATAGCAATAAGGCAAGAGGAAGAAATTAAAGACATAAAGATAGGCAAAGAAAAGTCAGAGTTCCTATTTGATGAAGATATAATATTAGAAAAATTCTTAGAAAAAAATAAAATTCACAAAGAAGATACATTAAATAATAGTTTCAATGTAGTTGCAGGATTCAAAATAAACCTACAAAAATCAATAGCATTTCTATTTAGCAACAAAATCCAAAAGGGAAAAAATAGAAGGGAAGATCTCATTTAAAATAATTGCTAAATGCATAAATAACTAGGAGTTATTTTACTAACGCATACTCAAGATCTTTATATATATTCAGTTACAAAACACTCCTTAGAGAAATAAAGAACTACTTAAATACCTGGAGAGATATTTAATGTTCATGATTGGATCATACCAATATCATAAAAAATGACAATGTTACCTAAATTAAATTACAATCAAAGGACCAAGGAGTTATTTTAGAGAGCTAGATAAAATAACAAAACTTATTTAAAGGAACAAAAGTTCTAGCATAACAAGGGAAATAATAAAATAAACAAAAAAATTCTTCCCCATTCCTCAGCCAAGAGATTCTGGATAGGTATGAAGGAACAAACAAATCCTCCTTCTTGGCCAGTGGAGCAAAATAATAAGATAATTATTAGTAATATTAACACTCAGAGTTTAAATTATATAATTTCATAAATCAAAGTATATTTTAATCTTTTTTGATTAAGTTTATAAAATTTCTCTATTATTATCTTGAGCAACTAATATTGATATAAAAGTTGCAATTATTTTCATGATGGTCTCTTTGGAGATATTTATCATTAATACTGCAATTCATGATGATCACATATATTTGGCCTTTGGTTGAGGATCTTACAATTAGAGTATGAATAGTCAGAGTAGAGAGTCAGGCAAGGATCTTAAATTTAGTCAGTCATTGATCTGAAAACTGATTCTTCTTACTTCCTGCCCCCTTTCCCACCACTGTTCCCATCTTTATAGAAGGAAGAGGGGAGACAAGACCAAGATCAGTTTCCATTTTTTGTTGCTTCATGGGTTGCTTTGGCCAATAAAAATGTTTTATCAACAGTGATATGCCTCTTCAAAGTTAGTTAGATTGATCTTTAAAAAAAGGCAAGGTCAGTTACTGGAGCTATATTCAAAGTCTTTCTAGCATGCTAAAACCTTCCAGAGCTTATGTTCTACTGGCATATACTTCAACTATTGTGGGTCATCTCCATGCCATGATGAGGTATCTGAGGCATTAGAGCTGGGTTTTGTGGAGGAGGTTCTGTAAATATGAAAACAAAATTGCAATAAGAGCTTATATTTTTCCAGGGAAAACAGCACACACAGAGAAAATAAATAGAAAATACATAGAGAATAATTTGAGGATGAGAGTTCTAAAGACATTGAGAATTAGGAAAGACTTTTTATAGAAGGTGGGACTTGACCTAAGCCTTGAAAAGAGTTAGGTTTTCCAAAAAGGGGATGCAAGAAGGGAGATCATTTCAGACATAACATCTACTTCCCAGGCACAAAGATAGGAGATGGAATATAATAACAATAGCTTGCATACAGCACTTTAGATTTGCAAAGCACTTTTCATATTACCTCATTCCACTCTCACAACAATCCTGAGAGGTGGATATATACAATTATTATTCCCATTTTTGCAAATAAGGAAACTGAAGCAAAGACCGATTTAGTGATTTTCTAGGGTCACACAGCTAGGAAATGTCAGACAGAAATCAAACACAGTTGTTCCTGGCTCTATGCAGCTAGTTTTGGAAATTTTGCTAAGTTTCAGACCTCCTCTTCTGCTAAATTTATTAGTTTTCTTCTTTCTTTAGTAGGAGCCTCAGGACCTATCTCAAACTATTACTCACCCACTTGAATAGTCTGTGCTCTTTTGCATTTTTTATTGTATTTTTTTAGGTACTCTGTCTCATTTTTCCCCATTCCTCTCCTAGCAGATTCTGGATAGGTAAGAAGAAACAAAAAAAGCCTTCTTCTATGGCCAGTGGAGCAAAGTGATAAGTAAATCTCTGGAAGAGCAGAGTCAAAAACAAAGAAAAAGACCCACATGTTGTGAGGGGCTCTCCTACATGTGATAAGGTAGTATCTTTGTGTGGCTCAGAGAGAGGCCAAAAGGACACTTGTGACCTCTTCTCTTCCTGCCCCTTTCTAGAGGAGACCTTATTCCCTGACAGGAAGGGAAGAAGGAAGGTGGGAGACAAAGATTGCCACTCTGCTCTCCTCAGAGAAAAGGGGTGCAAGACTATGTTTGCTTCCTTAAATATGACTAGTTTAGAGGATATTATTTTCAGGTTCAAGCTAATTTGTGATTGCTGCTTTATTAAATGAGAGGGGAAGAAAGACTTGAGCTTCATATCTGAGACTTGACCCCTTTCCCTCCAAATTCCAGTTCCTCAGTAAATACACATAACAATTATCTACTAAAACCCATTTATCCAAATTGGTAGCAAAACAGAATTCAGAGAAAGCAAACAAAGGGCATTATATGCCAGGCAATACAGAGTGAAGGAGCTCTAACATTAGGAGTAGGGTAATTCAGCTCAACCAAGAAAGAGTTTGGGGGAAAGGGACATGATGGAGGACTGCTAGCTCCTTTCATGCCTTTCCAGAGTATTTTTCTTCTTGAAGTAGGTATGACTTATGTCTTCCCTCACAAAGAAGGAAAACAGAAGTGCCCAAAGTGATTGTAAGGACCAAAGTGACCAAGTCCACTCAATAACAAAAGAGAATTGAAGAGCTCTCCTCTCTCAATAACTCTTGTTTCCTTCCTCACATAAGTTTAGAATATTGATCTCCACCAATAAGGAGGGAATCCCATACCAATGAAAGGTGATAGAAATGGAGGGAGAAGAGATCTCCAAAAATGAAAGAGAAAGAGGATTCCTTCTTTCTCAGAAGAGAAGGAAAATTTTCAGTTTTGGAAAGAGAGGGGGGTAAATTCTTTTTTAAAAAATTAGAAGTGTTAAAATCTTATTTTCCTCTCTTCTCTTATATACTCTGGGTTCTACTTAGCCTGAGTTACTTTGTGAACATGCCTTAAACTATATTACCTTCATGTAAACCTTTGTTCACTCTACTATCCCTGGAATTGACTCCCTTCTAAGGATTTGCTTTTTGCATTTCTACCTATCTTTTAAAACTCAACTAGATTGCAATGTCTTCCACTGAAATCTTTTTTTAAAACCCTTAACTTCTGTGTATTGGTTCATAGATGGAAGAGTGGTAAGGGTGGGCAATGGGAGTCAAGTGACTTGCCCAGGGTCACACAGCTGGGAAGTGTCTGAGGCCGGCTTTGAACCTAGGACCTCCTGTCTCTAGGGCTGACTCTCAATCCACTGAGCTACCCAGCTGCCCCCACACTTAAATCTTTTACTTCATTCAAGATATAAAGGTTTTTGGCATCACCTAGATTTGTGCTGTGTGTCCGTAGTCTAGGTAACAGCCAAAATTGGGAGAAGCATAGCTAGATATCCTCAAGTTCTTGAATGTGTTAGTCCCAACAACTCTCTAGAACCAAATAGAAAGGTTGTGATCTACATTAATGGAAGGAATAGCCACACAGATGAAATTATAGCTCCTCAAAGAATTTAAATATTATTGGGTTTTTAAAAAACTCTTACCTTCTGTCTTAGAATCCATATGTACTACTGATTCTAAGAGAGAGGAGCAAGTTAGAGCTAGGCAATCGGATTTAAATGACTTGCCCATGGACATGCCTGCTAGGAAATGTCTGAGGCCAAATTTAAACCTAGGTCCTCCTGACTCCAGGTCTGGTGCTCTATCCACTGTGCTGCCTAGTTACCCCCTAAATATAATTTTTTAAAATGTGAAATAATGACTTTTGTCATATAGTCAGTTAAAACAACTCACCAATCAACTTCCTCCCTGTATAGAAAGAAGGTAATCTATGTAAGTCTGGGATAGCCTGTCTCTAGATTGTACACTAAATTATAAATCCACCTCTTTTTTTTTAACCTTTACCTTCCATCTTGGAGTCAATACCATGTATTGGTTTCAAGGCAGAAGAGTGGTAAGGGTAGGAAATGGGGGTTAAGTGACTTGCCCAGGGTCACACAGCTGGGAAGTGTCTGAGGCCAGATTTTAATAAATCCACTTCTTCCTAGGAACATGAACTAGTCTATTATTTTCTTAGCCCCAACCTGCCTAGTATAGTGACCTACGATAACAACCCTCAGGAAATCACCTCTTCTGGCCAATAGAATAAACATTCAATTCAATATTTACTAAAGAGCCTATCAAATACAAGATGCTATATACTAGCTGCTAGGAATTATAAGATCAGAAAAAGAAAAAAAAGAAATAGATCCCTGCCCCTAAGGAAGTTACATGCCAGTGGGTAGCCCAGAAGAGCTGGTGCAGTGGCAGGGGGAAGGAGAGTTGGAATCGGGACAGAATAGGAAATAATCATTTATTAAGTACCTTCTAGGTACCAAGTATCCACCATTACCATTAGGTGCCTCATAGATCGGGAAATATCAAATACATACAACTACTGGAAGAGATCGATTCCTTAGGAGGGGGACCTGAGCTGTGTCTTTGGAAGAAGCTAGGCATCTAAGTGGTAACTTGAAAGGCATGTGCTTTGGAGAGATGGGGCTTAGTGCCTGCAAAAGCATGGAGAGAGTCTGTCTTCCTTTAGTAGCTTCTGAAAGTGAGGCTCTTTGTATATATGGGTAATCTTCATTTTAGAGCATGTGTGCAGTCCCCAAGTACAACCACATGGGTAGTACTTTTCTGGTAGCAGACCTGAATTCTCTTATAAATAGATTTTGGATTTTTTATTTAGCCAAACAACTGGATTTATTCCGTGTAAGCAATGAAAACATCTCCAAAGTGGGATTGCCATGACAAAGTCAGCTTGAAGTTAATGATGTATCTAGCCTAGACAACTATTTCAATTCTCTATGAGTTTAAAAGAGAAGAGATAGGAGAAGTGAGAGATTTTACAAAAGTGGTTGAAAAAGAAGGGGAAGTAGAGAGGGGAGGAAGACATTTAAACAAAACCTCACCATCTAGGGGTCTTTCCACTCTTATTCCATCTGCTGTCCCCTCTTCAGAGCTTGTCTCTGTGGTCTCTGTCTCTGGACATTGTAGGTAGGCATAATTCCTAAACATTTTAGCTTTTTGACTTAAAGCTACTCCAAAGACATTCCTGATATCAAAATAAGAATGTGAGGGACTCCTAAACATCTAAATAGTACATCTGATTCTCTCTCTCACACATCACTTAGGTCTTTCACTGTTTCCTTACAGGTCATGTTGACATCTAAAATAAAGTGGGAAAAAGATAGCTTGGGGAAAAATGGCACAATATACTTGCATACTTGGCTTGCACAAACTCAGCCAAAAGCAATAGCTTCTCTTTAATTTTTATTCACTAGAAGTAACTTGTGAAATATGTGTCTGGAAAAATTTAAGCAACTACCAGTAGCCTATGGCTTGGAATCATGAAGCTTTGTAAACAGCTAAGCCCAGAACAGAATTGCAATACATTCAGCTTTCTAAAACACAAATGCAGAATATTTTTTTTCAAAATCAAGTCAACAAGCATTTATTAAGGCCTGTGGTAGGCACTGTGCAATGCTCTGGGAATACAAATACAGTCAAACCTTGGTACTTGACAGTTTTGGAACTCATTGAATTTAGTATTCAACATATTTTGACGAGAAAAAATTGTTGCATTTGCTTGGCACTGATGCACTTGCTAGAACTTGTTGGCGTTGATCTTGGGAAGCATGTGTCATTTCCAGCCAAAACAAAGGTATTAGTTCAGGAGCATAAAGAAGAGCTGAACCCTGAGGAGGTGCATAAATGTCAAAGGGAGCAGCAACTACCACTAGAGGGGGGAGTAGTTTTCTTCAGGTGAGAAGGAGGCAAAAGATGATGTCCCCTCCTCATTAATGAAGGAAATGGGTGCAAAATGGATGGAAGTACACATCTCTGTTGAAAAATATCACCCTAATAATGTTCTAACAAGCAGAATTGTAATTTTATTAAATGACCAGACCATTTCCCACTTTAGAGGAATTTTGAAACACAGACAAAAACAAACCACTGGACAGGTTTCTTATGAAGCTTACCCTCCATGAATCTCAAGCAGGGTTCAGTGATGAAAAGGGACAGAAAAGAGAAAGGAAAAGAACTCCGTAAAGGCAGTTGCCCTTAGATATTTTGGAAGGAGACTCCTCTTTCAGAAAATAACATTCCCCTTAGGTTACGAACTCTTCTCAATACAGATAAATTTAAATTATTTTATTTAATCTAATTATTGTTTGTTTATTTCTATGTGTTATTAATGTATATTTAGTAAACTACAACTCCATTAATGCCTTGTAAAATCTGGATTTTCTGAGGGTCTGGAACGTATCAATTCAATTTATATTATTCCTTAGGGGAAAAATTCATTTCGTACTTGACCTGCTTTGTGGAATGAATTAATGATGAGTACCAAGGTACCAATTGTACAAGCAGAAAGAAAAACAGTCCCTTCCCTCCAGGAACTTACCTCCTAATGGGGGAAGAGTGCATAAAAGGCAGTGGGAAAGGGCTAGTGGATAGGGAGAGAAAAGATAAAGAGAAATAGTTATTTTATAGAGAGGGCCCCAGGGGTGGTGGCTACTGGAATGATCCTATTAAAGTAAGGAATTTTTCCAAAATCTCATGAGAAATGATGGAAGCCCAATCCTTGATAATACATTTTCCTCATTAATTCATTTCAATTTGATTGAGTTCAACACATGTTTATTAGATGCCTTCTAATTGTCTGGCACTGTGCAAGGGATATGAAAACAAGTCCCTGCCCTCAGTGAGCTTACATTCTATTAGGAAAGATAACAATATGCCAGAAAAAGTAATTAAATGATCATTTGAGAAAGTAACAGGAGCTAGGAGAAGCAGAGAAGTCTTAACTGCAGAGGTGGCATCTGAGCTGAGCTAAGCCTTGACAGGGGAAAAGGAGTTTAAGGGGGAAAGTGAGGAGGAAGAGCATCCCAGGTATAGGCAACAGTTAATATGAAGACCTGCAGCCTGAGGATGGAATATTGAGTTCCAGACACAACATGGACCAACCTGCTTGGAAGGTACAATGAATGAAGGGGCACTACATGAAACAAACCTGGAAAGTTCATCCAGAGCCAGAACAAGTCTGGGAAGAGCCTCAATGCCATGCTAAGCAGTTTGTATTATATCCTAGAGGCCATAGGGAGCCACTAAAGGAAAACTGTTCAAAAACCATCACCTCTTTCTTTTATTCCTCCTTTAAACTCATTTCAAATGGATATCTTACAGTTATATGTATATTCCCAAGTGTACCAATAATATTTTTGTAAAATGACTTCAATTTCAATATTACATTTTTGCCATTTGAATTATTATTGTCCTTGTTAAGCATTCTGTACAGACGACTTTGAAAATGCTTTTCCTTTCTATTTTTCTCCCACAACAGCTCTGTATAATTATCACCATGAGGAAACTAAGTTCTAGAATGCTTAAGTGAGCAGCTCAAAGACATCCATGGCAGAGCTGGGACTAGAATTATTAAGCAACCAAAGCTTCTTGTAGTGACCTAGGCACAAATTCCATCACGGATCTCCCATTTTTCCATTTTATTTAATTAAACATCAAGCTCTAATTTTGAGTTATTAGTGACTTCTCTAATTCCTAAAATGATTGTTTTAAAAATCACTTTCATTTTGATATTGTCTTTAAAAAACAACAACACTGATATTAATAATGGGAGCCTAAGAATAGTGAGAAAAAGGTGAGAGGGAAATTACATTTTCATCTTTTTTCCTGGGTGAGTTTTGTATTCACTCGCTTCTGTAGAAAATAATATTCCCTGGTTAAATTTTGGACTATAGTCTATTATCACATAGTTTGTCTTTTTTTGCCAAGTGAATGAAATAATAAGCAGTATTTAGGAGACCTTTTGGTTTATTTTCCAAAGAAATTCACAGAAGATGGTTTTTGGATCCTTTGATAAGAAGACTTAGAATATATTGCGTAGTTATAACTTAAAATGTGAGAAAATTGAAACCTCAGGATAAACTGTATTTGCTACAGAACAAATTTCAGCAAATACATCTCTGTCTTTGGATATTTTCCAAAGGAGTTAGTTACGCAGATTCAGTACTAGAAGGATGTCCTTATAATAAGGCAATTATTCTGATAGGCAGATTTGATGTTCCCTTTCAAAAAGATCTGTGTGAAATGACAAGTAATGCTAATTATGTGTTAGTGCCATAATATTATCAAGAGCAGTAGGGTAACAATAGTAGTGATTTGCTTTTGTGTATGTATGTGTAAATTACAATTGAATCTGAAAGATCACTTCCTAGAGTTATTTTAGATTTTGCTTCCCAAATTATTTCTCATCTTTTCTCAACCTTGTTTAGATATCTTTTCTCTAAATGGGGTGGGGTGAGGGAGCCCTGAAAGTGTTGAAGACTCAAACTCTAGTCTGAATCTTTGAGGCAAGGCAATTACAAAGGAGGGAGAGGTGTCAGCAGAACAATTGTTTGATGCTTTCTTTGTTATTGGTTGGGAGTGGAAAGAGGCTCCTCATATTGGGTTTTTGTTTTTGTTTTCTGCTCATTCTTGAGAGGTTTCACTTTGGGGATAATCTTTAGTAAATAACTCATTGAAAAATTTTCTTGCATATAATTTAAAACATGTATTTCCAAAATGGATTTGAAAACTGAAAGTCTATAAATAGCATCACTGTATAAATGTTTCGCAAGTAAGTTAGAGATATCTTCTTTTTTTGAAGAGTCACACACATTAGGCTGGGTTCTTTAACCCTGACGAACATATTTTTATTGCCTAGATGGTGTACTTATAATTTATGAGTTTCCCATTTCCCCTCACTAACTGACACCTTTTCCTGCGTGAGAATTAGAAGTGGTATTATTGTTATAATTAAAATCTAAAACAGTTTTTAATTAGAAATTATTCATACTACTATTCATTTGACCTTATAATACATTCTGTCTAATTTTTTCAAAACATTTTACTTATTATTTATTCCCAAATTTCAAACAAGTAAAGTCAACTTCTGCATGTTACCACTGTCAGTAACACAATAATTTTAAATGACACAGTATTTACTAATTTTACAAGACAAAAATAAACTGTAAAAAAACTCTTGGAATATAGAGATCTCTATAGAGATCTATAGAGTAAAAAATATAAATGAAAAAATTCTTAGAATAGACCTTTAGCATAAAAACAATATAAACTGTAAAAAATGTTTAATGTAGAGATCTCTATAGAGATCTATAGAGCAAAAATATTAACTGTAAAAACACTTAGAATATAGAGATCTTTATGCATGCATGCATGCATGAATGTATGTATATACAAGGTATCTAAAAAGTCTTAGTTCAGTTTTAAGCTTTGAAGCTTTTCATAGCTTATAAAACTGCACTAAAACCTTTTTGGACACATTTAATACACACAAATATACATTTACACATATATACATATAGATATATAAACATATTTTAGTTGCTTGTGTCTGCCCATCAATATCCACGTATGTGCATATCTATCCATCTATCTAAACTTAGAGATAGAGATATATGAATAAACTTAAATACTTATATATATCTGTCTAAATGGAGCATATACACCAATTATATTTTAAGGTTCATTTAAATTAGTTAAGTTCTACTCATTGATTTGCATTTTATTTGTACTACAAGAAAATGCTAAACTTCTTAATGGTCTCTGGAACACAAATATGATTTGCTTGGCTTATATGAATATATTAAACATTTATCAACATGATATAAAGAGATGATTTTTGCTAGTATGAAAGCTTTCTGTTAAAGATTACTGACAGTGGTGTTCTGTTACTGTGAGCTAAAATAAAACAGCTAAATTTATAGAGGGAAGAAAAAGTCTGTAATTTTTATGTTGTTTTTTTTTCTGGCTGTGCAACTGAAATTTATCTATATTAATAAGAATCTATTTTTCTTCACAGATCATATATAGTACAGGTACCTCTGACTTTACAGAGTATTTGGATTGTCTTTAATCAAATTTATATATGTTGAATCCTAATTTCATTATGCTTTCTGTTATAAAACTGGAGATGTGTTCCTATAGAAAAACCTTTGGTATGTTACAAAATTACAATGAAGGATAATGCAATACTTTAAAACATTTGTATATCTGTATGTATATTATATAGATGCTTATATAATATCAATTGTTTTATTCTAAATATTCATTATAATACTAAACAAAATTATAATATACAATAAAGATATTGAAAATGAAAACCCAGGTATTTCATCATGATAGATCCGTCAACAGAAAAGTAGGGGAAAGAAAGTAAATTAATATTATCTGACTTATCCTCTCATTTTTTATTACAATATTTTATATTTTATGACTAGCAGGAGCAAAGGAGGATTTTCCTTTCCAGATACCAAAAGCTCGTATTTCTTCATTGTTGCTGAAAGGAAATGAGGAAGGGATATGAGGACCTCAGAATTCTACAAGGTAAATTTAGCAAAGTATTAAATGTATCTTCTAATTTATAAGTTCTGATATGTATATACTGATTTGCCATATATAGAAAAGGACTTGGGCTAACAGCTCAAGGGGAAGTTTGAACAATGTCAGGGAAAGGACAAGGCATCATTTACATGATTCTTCAAAGAAAGAGATAACCTTCACTTGATAAATAATGATATCCTGGGGTTTTGTAGAATCATTACATTAAAAAAATCCTTTTATTTATACCCCATTTAGTTACTGTTTGAATCATAAAAGGGTACTTACTCTGTTTACTCAGATCCCTCCTCAGTATGTAAGGATGTGATATAAATGGGTGTTTTGGTTTACTGTTCGATGATGGATGAGGGTCTCCTCTGGTTGCCAGAGGATCTGTGACTGAGCACAAAAAATGCTTGGTCTGGGTTAATTAATTGCAGGAACAGTTTATTCAGATGCAGGGCAAGCACCTTGGCTAAAATCTCAGCATCTGTGTTGATTAAAGATATGAGTCTGAAAAGAAGCACATAGTTGGGGGTCTTAGATGGGTTTGGGAGCCATATGGGCTTCTTTTAATGAGGGAAGGCTTCTGTGATCCAAGTCTCAAAGCTATGTTATTCTAGTCAGCACTTATATAGGACATACTGCCACATCACTAAGGCATTTCACATTATGATTAGGACAATTCCTTTATAGTTATTTATTATACATTCCATTGAGTTGTTGCCATTCTTCCATTTCTTACTGAATAATAATAATAAAAGCATTAATGTTAGCACTTTAAGATTGCAAGGTACTTTGTGTATATTAGTTCATTTGATCTTTACATCAATCCTGTGAGACAAGTGCTATTATTAATTCCATTTTACAGATAAGTAAACTGAGACTTGGAGATATTAAATGACTATCTTAGGACCACACAGTTAGTGTCTGAGATAGAACTTGAACATGTTTTCTGGTCTCCAAGTGTATTGCTTTATCTACTCTGCCACAAAAAGCAAAGGTTACAGTGATTTTCCAGCTTTAGAGAAGGCCACAGCAAACTAGTGCTAAAACATACCAGTTTAAAACTAATTGACCAGTGAAATGATCATTAGATAGAATAGTATTTAATTTAGCTGGTGTGGAAGAATGTGGGCTAATGCACAATTGTTTAAGTATTGAGAACATTGGAGCAGCAACTCATTCATAATTTATTAGTTTTAGAATTTCTTGGGATTAAATATTTTTTAAAATTATTTATTTATTTTTAGTATTCTTAAAAAAACCCCAAAAACATTTGAGTTCCAAATTATCTCCCCCTTTCCAGTTCTTCCTCCACCCACTGAGAAGGCAAGCAACCAATTATGTACGTAATGTCATAAAAATCACATTTCTAGATTAACCATTACCAAAAAAAGAAAAAGAAAGTGAAAAAATTATATTTTGATTTGCACTCAGAGTTTATCAGTTCTTTTTCTGGAGGTGAGTAGCATTTTTCATCATGAGTTCTTTAGAATTAATTGCCTTGGAACATTTTATTGATGATAGTGGCTAAGTCATTCACTGTTAATCATTGTATATTATTGCTATAATTATGTACAATATTCTCCTGGTTCTGTTCACTTCACTCTGTATCAATTCATATAAGTCTTCCCAGGTTCATCTGAAATCATTCTCCTTGTCATGCCTTATAGCACAATATTTTTCCATCACAAAAATATACCATAACTTGTTCAGCCATTCCCCAATTGAAGAGGGATTAAGCAAAATTTTGGATGGTCACATAACCACTTTGTGTCAGAGGCAGGCCTTGCACTAGACTTTGCTGACTTCAAGGCCATCCCTCTATCCACTATGCCATGGTATCTCCTATGGTCTTTAGATCATAGAATAAAACTTTTAAGTCCTGTAAATACTAGCATATCATCAATGTATTTCTGGTGACTTCTTTTTGAAAGCATCAATTTGTTTAACATAAGTTTTCATTGAACTGTTATATAGATTTATCTTGATACTCAGAATAGTAGAATTAATTGACCTTAGTCATTTATTCACTCTAGGTCTTAGTTTCCTTGTTTGTTAAATGGGGTTTTCCAAAGTCTTATGGCTTTTAAATCTATTATTCTTTGATAACAAATATAACTCACATTCCCATCCATTGTCATTTTAACAAGCAGATAGGGAATTTTATAGCAAATAGGAACACTTTAAATTAGAAAATAACAACCAAAAAATCTCTCCTTTCAGAAAAGAATGAAGTCTCCTACCCATTTCCAAGCCATTGGCAGAAGAAGCAAAGTTCTACAGATAATTCATAATCCTAGGGTGGCACATCTCACAACTCAATCTCACAGCACCCAGCTATGCCTCATTACTGCTTCAATTTGCCTCTGCAGCTGCCTTTCCTTTCTTCCTCCAAACATGCTGCTTCTCTTTTTCCACAGGGTGGCTACTATCATCATCTTCCCAGTTTCTTCTTATAGAAGAACAGCATCTTACAGATGGCTGCTACAGCCATCTGTGGCTGGGCTGTTTCTTCTCCCCGAATCAGCTGCCACCTGTTGGAACTGTCTTCAGCCACCATTGTGTCTTCTTTCTAGGTTGGTTTGTTTTTTTGTGTGTGAGGCTGCTGGCCAAAATGTGCCTAGCTCTAATGAAGCCATCGCCATAACCAGATAGTGTAGAAAAAAACCCTCAGGTCAAGAGTTTTTGTTTTGTTTTGTCTTTCTACAAATCCTTCCCACTACTCTACCCTCCAAATAAGAATTTCTCCTAGGCTTACTTGATATTTATGATGAAGTAAGAAAATGTCTTTCAATTCCTTTTAGATCTCTAATAGCTTCAACTTTAGCTTTCTCTAGCTTTGATGAACTTCCAGGAAGCATTTAGGTATACTAGAGGGGATAGGTAAAACTGATCATTTTTTTTACCTTACTTTCCTAAAGCTAATACCAAGTCATGGTCCTGTCTATAGAAGTAATAGCAAAATTCCAGATATTCCAGATACAACTTATTCATATGGGTAGTTGAAGTAGAATAAAGTTATAGGTGAGAAAATGAGGAGAATGATGAATGGGGAAACCAGTATTTTCTTTTTTTTTTCTTTTAAACCCTTATCTTAGTATTAATTCTAAGACAGAGCTGCAGCAAGGGCTAGGCAATTAGAGTTAAGTGACCTGCCCAGGAGACCAGATTTGAACCAACCCCGGTTTTTCCCAACTTCAGGCCTGATGCTCTATCTATTGTCCTACCTAGCTACTTGGATATCAGTGCATTGTAAGGGATAGAAATCTGTATATTAAAGTCCCTAAAAATGAAGGTAGGAGTTGGGAGTGAAGTAGACAGTGAGTAAGATACTGATGAACATGCTAACAGAGAGATATGACCAAGAGCGCCATAGATTACAGTAATAAGAATATGGACAAGATGATGGAGAGAGATGGAGAGAACCTTAAAGAGAGTTGGAGGGGTGATGGTGACAAGAGTCTAGAAGCAGAAGGGAGGTAAAAGAAGTAGACCTACCTTACCTCTGGGTGTAATGTGTTGGAGGGCATTAGAGAAAGAACACCTTATCCTAGAAAAGAGGATCAAGGGCTCCATATCTTCTGAGGAAATCAGGTTTCTTTGAACACCAGAAGATGGAAAGAGTGAGAAATGACAATGTCTAGGATGAAGGGATTTTGTTAACAAGAAGGCAGGATTCTCAAAAGGTAAGGTGGAAAGGAGAAGCAGAGGAAAATAGCAATGGGATATGGGAAGCAGGAGCTGGGATTTAACACTCATGGAGAACCTCCCTTTGTTTGCATTCTTCATTTCCCATCTTAGATTATGAGCTTGTTGAGGGTAAGGACTGTTTTTCCCTTTTCTTCGTATCCCTAGCACTTAATACAGTACCTGGTACATAGTAGATGTTTAATAAATGCTTATTGACTTATTGACTTATAATTAATTGTTCTGACCATTTATATGGTTGTAGGGATTATGCATATTTTGGGGGGGGATTAATTGGCTTCCCTTTGCATCAGTTCATGTAAGCCTTTGCAAGCTTTCTATTCTCATTATATTCCATTAGATCCATGTATCACATTTTGGTTAACCATTTGCCAGTCAAAGGGCATCTCTTTTTTTTTTCCAGTTTTTTAATTACCACAGAAAATACCGTGGGGGACCTTTCTTCTCATCATTGCCCTCATTGGAGTACATGTCAATAAGGAAAGTCTCTGGGATAACAATTATAAATATTTTAGTCATTTTAAAGTATAATTCTAAATAGTTTTCCAAGATGATCGGGTTGATTAACAGTTTGAACAACACCAGCATGTGCTTATTTCCACTTTTTGTTACTCTTGTCAAGTTGCTAAGTGTCAAGTGAAACCCAAGTGTGGGAATAGTGTTTTTAAAGAGTGACTAGTTGTTTGAAAGACTTCTACTGGTAACATTTTAAAAAATCTACAGAAGTTAAGTTCTTATTTAATATATTACTGTTCCCCAATTGTTCACTTTAAAATCCAGATGTTATGCAGATATATACTATTTTACATATAATATATTTATTACATACTATGCTGCAGTGTAACAGACATTACTCTTCACTTGTATGTAAATTCCCATAACTAGATTGAAAAGCAGCAGAAACTATGGAATTTTATCATTGTATTTATGATCCATTCCTAATTTTTGTTATATTCTTTTTGGTGAAGCAAATACAATAAAAGATAATGTTCATAGTGTTTTTCTTTTTTGGTCTAGACATGATTTCATCAATTTGGGGGATGTCCAATCTGGAAATTCCCTACAATGCTAAAAATCAGCAATTCCTTATACCCTTTAGTGTTAGAAAGTTGGTTAGAGCTTTGAAAGTTTAAATGACTTTACTAATCAAGGAAGTTAGTGCCAAAATACAGATCTTCCTGATTCAAAGGCTATCTCTAGTTCTAGCCATCTATGCAGTTCTTCCTTTCCAGTGCAAAAATACACAGTTAAATTATATAATCTAGACCTTTTTATCTCTACAGACTTGATTGAGTGAGTGAATGAATGAATGAAGAAGCATCTATTAAGCACTTACTGTCTCATTCTCCTTTCTCATCACCATCATATTCTGAGCTGTCCTTGGCAATTCAAGGTTCATCTTATTAGTGTTCCTATTTAGAATCCATTAATTTGTGAAACTTTAAAATAATCCTTTACATTGTTCTGCTGATTAACATACAGCTTTCAATTTATTGAGTTATTTCTTATAATCCTTCTTGATCAGCTCTTGACATGTCATTTCTTCCCTTGGCAAATTAACAGTTTTCAGTAAACTACTTCTTAATTTATTGAACATGAAGTTATTATAAATAAATGGACATAGGGCCATATCTGGAAGGGGCTTTAGGGATCATCTAGTGCATATTGAACCTATATAAAGTGTTTAAAGGTAAAGAAAAAATATATAAGCTCAATAACTAAGATTTAGCTCTCTTTAAATTTTCTCCAAGCAAACTTATAAATATGAACTTAAAAATAGATTTAAAAGGGACAGGGGTGCATATTATAAAGAATAATAAAGTAAATCCCAAACATACATTTCCCAAATTCACATAACTAAAAACAACATGCACAAACTCAAAGGAAATGTGTTTGCATTTTAAATTATGCTACTTTAATATCTCTTTATATCTGGAGAGAAACATTACAAAATTAAGATCTACCATATGAATCAGGGAGGAATATTCTACCCTAAAAATGTGAAGGGATTATTTAAAGGTAAGTAACTTGTTTAAAATTTCATAACATAGAATAAGCAAGATGTACAGAAAGATAAGTGGTTGATAGAGGACCACTTACATCTATGGCTTCAGCACACTAATATTATTTCCAGTTAATAAAATTCAGACAGAAGCAGAGATTTTTAATTTAGGACATAGACACAAATCAAGTGCCACAAAACAAATGCCATATAAAATAATTAGTGAATGCCATAAGGAAGCAGAATAGTTTATGAGGCCCTGAATAGAAGATGGCATAAATGAACATACTGGGATAAACAAAAGAAGGGCAAAAAAAGAAAAACATCTAAGTATATCTGAGATTAGTGACTAGAAAAGGAAGGCAGACTTTTAAATAATAACCATAAAATGAAGTAATTATAGTTATTTTACAAATATTTTCATTTGTACCTTTCTCAGAATAACAGTGGAATGGTAACATGTCCTGAATATAATTACACTTTTGCACTTAGGTAAAAATTTATATACCTTTTGGAGGTGAGTCAATAATCAGGAAGGACAAAATTCTCATCCAAAAAATCAGAAATTTGTCCAGATGAAATTAGATGAAGTCAATAAACAATTGCTTTCAGGAAAAACCAAGACCAGGAATTTTCCCTAAAATTTTGATATGCCCCATAATTCTCTGTAATTATGTACATATACAGCAGAGGGCACTAATATAATTATAGTATTTAGATCTGGCAAGTGTAATTAGCTGTAGTTCTGGGATTCGCCGGAAGTAGTAAACTGGAAGTTAACAGTCTTTCTCATTTGTCATCAATTAATAGTTTCCTCCAATATAGTGAAATTCCTTGCATGAAATTTACTTAATTTTAATAGCTAAAGGGGCATAATAATGGGAAGTTAATGTTGATTATCCCCTAAGAAAGAAACAAAATAATGAGTGATCTTTGAAAACCATAAACTAGCTTTCTCTGAAGGCCAATAACACTCTATCAACCTTTCTCACCTACTTCCCCTTTCCCTCAGATAGATTTTCTCCTAACTATATCACCTCCCTTATCACCATCCCAGAAATCTAAAAATGGAAAAACTTTAGGATATGCTAATAGCTTTTTATGATACGCTTGGAGCATTTTCTGATTGTAAGGAACTGCATCAGGGATTTGGAAACTTTGAGACAAATGTGAAGAAGGAAGAAGCAGTTGGTTATAAAAGGGTATGTTGGTTAAAGGTGAGGGAATTGACTAAATACTTCCCAAATATGCTATTATAGCCTTTCATCACAGGAATAGACACAGTCTATAGTCAAACAAATTTGTCTTCTCTACTTTCCAACTGAAACTGGTAGAATAAATATTACTCCTGTGCCAAGGTATAAAGTTTCCCTATCAGATCACATGTACACACAAATCACCTCAAAAATATTACCAAATTTCTTTGAACTATAGAGAACTAGGAAAATATTAACAAAAGATACAATTGGTTAGCTTTGGTACCCACTTCAAACTCTGCAGCAGGTTGAAATTTTGGTTTACCTAACAAATCTTTCAAAAAAAGGACTCCATCAACCTTTGTTAATTAGAAAATAAACATATATGGAGCAGGTAAGGGAAACCATGTTCAAATAACTTAGATGTATTATATTTAAATGGTATTTAGCATGAGCCTTAACTTTTCCATATTTGACAAAAGTGATAGATTTGTTACTCTAATCACTGATAATGCAAGTCATTCCAGTGAATTCTAAATGAGGAATTATGCTATTATCCTCACAGTTGTCATCAAGATTCAGTTTTATTCTCCATTGAATTGCTCTGAGCTCAGAAGACTTCCGATTATTTTTTTGTTCTCTTCTACTTACTAATGCCATATATTCTGGGTCTGTTGGCTTAAAATACACAAAGGATTCTTATTTGGCAAGTTGTTATGATCAAGTCGAACATTAAACAGCCTTTGATCACAGTCGGTTCTTAGGGGATTTTGTTGCAGGCTAAAAAAACTTACATTTAAGACCAAAATTAATTTCATTTTTTAAGCAACCTTTAAAAAACTCTTCTTTTATGATTTTTCATAAAATTTTAATTTCCATGATACTTGATTGCAAAGCTAATTGTGAAGATGCTATTCTTTGAGTAAAAATTTTAAAATTGAAGTTTCCTGAGGGCAGGGGCTCTTTTTTATTTTTGTCTTGGTATCATCAGTGCCCAGTTTAGTGCTTGGAACATAGTAGGAAGCTTAATAAGTGATTTTCAGATTGAATTATCTCATTAAAGCGATTCACAATGAATTGTGAATTATTCATGGGTTTAATCTTCAAAGAAAGAATAGAAATAAGAAATGGAAGGCCCCTTAGAGAACACTGAGTCCAGAGTCTTCATTTAAAACACTTAGAAGGACCTGAATTTAAAAATACCTCCAAGGCCCAAACACATTTTTTTAGTCATTTGACAGGCTTAGTGCATCTATTAACAGATTAGGAAACTGAAGACTAGAAAGGGGAAATGACTTGAAAAAAAAAATCACAGAACTGGTAAGCAGCCCAATTAGGATTTAAATACAGTTTTTCTTACTGCAAATTCCATGCTTGACTTGTATTCAGGAAGACCTGATTGTGACTTCTATCACAGACACTTATTAGTTGTATGGCTCCTGAGCCTCTCTCAGCCTCAGTTTCCTTATTTGTAAATTGGGTATAATGTTAGTACCTACCTCAGAGGTTTGTAAAGATCAAATGAGATCTGTAAAGTACCTTATGAAACTTAAATCTTAAATCCTAGCTGTCATTATTTTCATTTTAAAGTTTGGCATCTTTGTTAAACTCCATGGATTTCTGAGGAGAGTGTGGAGAGTGAGGAGCAGTTATTTTGTTTTGGAAGTATAGCTTCCCTAATCTGGCTTCTAACTCCAGTCCTTCTTCTGGCCTTGCCAGCTGAATAACAGTTACCAACTTAGCCCCACTTGGGGGCTGAAAATCTGCTTTTGCTTTGATCTTTAACATTTCATCACAATTATTGTATGTAGTTGTGCTGCTTTTGCTTTTGTAGGTGTTTGTTTGTTATTTGTTTTCACAATTAGAAAAAGCAGCAGAAAGCACATCTCTGAGGTATTTAACTTAGTTGATTCCTGGCTCTAGCTGCTGAGATGTGGTCCTGCTTTAGGTGTCAGTGGGTCAGTGTGGCTGGAGTAGTAAAACTGAGGAAGCAACCTATAGAATGATGGCAAGCCAACGCATCTTCTGAGGTCCAAACTCCCTGTGTGCTTCCTCATCTTTACCCCTTTGCCATGCAAGAGAATTCAGGGAAGGCAAGTATATAGGAACTTACCCTGAACTCTGTTACCAGGAAAACAGCAAATGAGTTGGGTCATGGAGATCTTAACTCCTGGTGTTTTAGCCCGTTTGTTGCTGCCCCTGTTCTGTCAGTGTAACAATCTGGCAGAAGGCAGCGACCTAAGACTATGGGGAATCTAATTCTTCCAGGGAACTGTGATTACTCCCTCCTGGTTGACAGCCAGCTATTTTCAAGATCAGGCTTGTTTGGGATAGCTGCTCAGTGGGGTAAGAGAAGAACAAAGGGAATTAAGGAAGAAACAGCAAATTGTCTCCAGTTATCTAGGTCCTTCCAGCGACCCTATTTGCCTGCTTGCTTTCTTCTGCACCTCTCAGATCTGGCAGACCTTCTGAAAGACTAATTGTTTCCTGGGCTCTTTGACCACCTATTTAGCTCTTGTCCTAATTCTGCCCGAGTCCTAATTCTTATTTATTTGCCCAGCCTCTGGCCCACTGCTGCCCTGACCTCCACTCTTTGTTGTACATGCCAAAACCATTCAGTTCTTTTGTCTTGCCTGGCATATTTTACATGTTGCTCCCCATTGCCCACTATGTGATGCTTCCTCTGTATTTGCTATTGATTTTCTTAGTGGCAGATACAGTAATTTTTCTGATTCAGTGAAGTCATCTATGTGATTTGGGCAGATGATAGAACCACAGATATTCAGATTTTGCATCTGCTGGAAATTTGTGATTTGTAGGATACAAGGTATGGGCTATATACCTCTGAGGTATTTTCAGGGACAAACTTACTACCTCTCGGGCCACTATTGCTCACCTCCTTACAGATGTTCTATATATCTGTAGGCTTGAAGGTAGTCTAACAGATTTGTTTTGGAATATTCTCATTAATTGCCAAATTCTAGAAAATTCTCTAATTGCTTTGGGTCCTATTGTAGTGAGCACTTAAAGCAGGGAATCCAGATCCCCATCATATGTGTTGAAATCCTAACAACAGGGAAGGAATCTTTAAGGATAAGATCTTTGGTGATTGAACCTGCGGCTGAGGATCAGGTAGGAAAGTGAATTTAATTGGGAAAATGGTTATCATGTACCACTATTATACCAGAAACAAAATACTATATGGTTTGTAGCATCATATCAATCAATCGATCGATACCTCTTAAGGACCTACTATGCATGTGCCAGGCACTGTCTAGGCATACAAAAAAAGACAAATCCTGCTCTCAAGGAACTGCAATCTAATAGATGCCCCAGATAAAGGGTTAAGTAGCCAAGTCAGTCTTTTTTTTTTTAAACCCTTGTACTTTGGTGTATTGTCTCATAGGTGGAAGATTGGTAAGGGTGGGCAATGGGGGTCAAGTGACTTGCCCAGGGTCACACAGCTGGGAAGTGGCTGAGGCCGGGTTTAAACCTAGGACCTCCTGTCTCTAGGCCTGAAAGTCAGTCTTGTCTATCTTTGACTCTCAGACATTGAAAATCATCAAGTAAGAGAGTTTGGAACCAATATTTACTTTCTTTGAAACAGAACTTGAATGAAAAGGAGATGTCACCTTGAGATTTCACTTTTAAAGAGGTTTTCGTCCCTAACTGGTCATAACTGGCGCGTGGACATGAACTATGTTTCTCTTTCTTTACATCTCTAGTACAATTCAGTGTTTCCTGTCTATTTCATGATGCCCATTCATTCAGAATCCACACCATGTTAAATATTATTGTTGTTCAAAATTCTGAGGAATTTAGGTTGTTAAGCTAGCCTTACCAAATGGAATCTTCGTTTCACAGGTTCATAAAATGTTAGAGATTAGTCGGTACCTCAGAGATCTTCTTATTCATCTCCTGTACTTTTGATGTGAGGGACCAGGAGCTACCCTCTTCCCCTCCACCCTTTGAAGGCTTTTTTTGGGGGAAGACTTACGTCTAAATGTTCAAGGATCTCTCTCTCTGATGTACATCTCCCACATGGCTTTGGGACAAAAAAGTATGTGTTTATTGGAAGAGGATCCTGAAGGTCAGAGGCATATCCTCATGAGTTGGCATTTTGAAAAAGATAGTCTAGCTAAGCAAAAAAGATACAGAAACAAAAAAGGACAGCACGCTGAAGTGAGGAACCAAAAAGGTACCCTCAAACAATAGCACCAGTCACACATCTCCCAGCCAGCAGAAGTGTGACATCTTTCTTTTCTCTTGCTGTCACACATCAGAGCAGTTCAATGAAGAGATTAACATTATTCACAATGACAAATTCAAGTTTATGCAACCCTGAGGGCTATATAGATATATTGCTATGAATAATGAGAAGAAGCTATAGATATAAGAAATAAAATGCTTGTTGTAGAAACTAATTGTATGTTTGAGATAAGGAACAGAAGTCAAAGGTGACTGCTCTGGTACTTTCAGCATTTTAAGGTACAAATGTGCCACTCATTCTGTCCATCATTGTTTCTCATTCTAACTATAGTTCTGGTCTGCCTCCATTTATATATCTATATCTATGTCTCTAACAGATTATTTCTGTCATTTTTTGCATATAGTTCATGATTTTATAATTCTCATGATGATGAAAGCTAGAAACAGCAATAAAAGTTGGGCTCTGAGAATTTAGGTACAATGGTGGAAGATTATAAATTGGTCTAATAACTTTGGCAGATGATTTGGAATTGGAAAAATAAAATACTAAATTATTAATACTTCTTTGACCTGAAACTGTACCACTGAGCATGTACTTACAGAAAGTTAAAGTAAAAAAGAAATGTCTAAAATATGCCAAAATCTTCATAGAAGCACACTTTATATTAGTCAAAAAATTATAATGGCATGAATATCCATCAGTTGGGGAAGAAAAATTGGTATGTAAATAAAATAACAGTTGTATTCTGATTAAATACAATGACCAAAATTGATTCTAGATGGCAGTCAGTGAAAAAATATCCCACTTCGTATTTGGTGGCAAGATATGAATGCTGAAGGTGACAGAAGAAGACAGAGACATTCTCATTATTGGTTAGTTTTCCTTTACTATTTTTCTTTATTACAAGAGAAGGTCCGAGGATGGAGGGAGGGTATGACTGTGAAAGAAAGCAAATAAACCAAAACATATGAGGATCAACAAAACAAACAAAAATATTTTGTTATTATTTCTTTGGGAAATGGTTTGAATGTGTATCTTCCCATGCATAATCTCTGGCACTATAAATGTCCACCTATGTGTTTCCATTTTAGTTTTCTTGATCCATTTGTAGGACAATAGTATAAAGCAAAGGATCAGAAGTTTTAATGAAATTCACACCTGCCACTTTGGATAGTGTATCTTGATGTCAGTATAACTAATATCTGGTGCTCTGGAGCAAGATTTTGTATATGAAGGCATAACATCTACACTTTAGAAATGCCACTCTTTCCAGATTGCTAGTCCAGAAACCTTGACTTTCTCTTCATCCATACCTCTCATCCTATCTGCACCACAGCCCTAACCCATCATGAGGGAAACTGAAGTTTCAGGACACCTGTTTGCTCTACAAAATCTGAACTTGGATTACTCATGAATTTATAGCTTAAAGGTTAGAGTCTTAAGTCTAGTAGTTCACTGATTCCTGCTATTATAAGAACAGTTAATAAAGTAAAAAGCATAATATTCTTTCATTAAACTCAGTTACATTTCCCTACCACAGACAAGATTCATCTTTTATGTCTCTTTATCTCAATTTTTTGGGGAAGAACACTAAATTTTATTTAAAGATGCTTAATATTATATAAATATTCAATTACAGGTGCTATACATATACACATACATATTCAGCTTCCTCCTTTGTAAATGTGTTGCACCCAATTAACAGATATTTGCTGGAAGAATCATCATTTTTTATAACCCAAAGAAGAAAAATCTGAAATTAGAAATGGCAAAAAAAAAGAGAAAATCAGGTAGAAAGTGCCTTACCAGCTGCCAGGTCATGGGAAGGGAATTAAGGCTGTCCTACCATTTCCTGTTCTCAAAGAAATGATAACCATTCTAGCCTCAGCCAGCATCATTTCATTTTTGTTCTACTTTGTTTTGTTTTCATGAACAGAAGCCCATGGATAATGTGGCTAGTCTGAAATGCCCAAATACTAATTTCTGAACTCATATAGCAAAATGCCTGTTTTACTTGACTCTTTTTCTTCAACCAACTTATATAAAGCTCCAACTCAGCTTGCTTTTCTTCTGACGTGGACTTTTAACTTAACTTGGTGCTCCAATGCTCTGGTTCCACCTCCTCCAAATAAGACTTATCCATATCCATTCTCACAAAATTCTCTTATCCAGTGTGGGAAGCAAAGAACCCTGGATTGTCTGATTACATTTTCCAGAATTCACAGTGTACATAAGTTTCAGAGCCTTTCTCTACCCTAAAAAGGCTGTATACGTAGTTATGACAGATTATAGAGAAAACAGTACTCATTTTGCCAGAGAAAAAATGGGCCCAGAATATTCTTTTGGAACTATTTTAGCAAAAGGTATGTCCTCTCCTCAGATGTAGACTTTGCTATACTAATTGATATAGTTTCACAATCCCCCAGTTGAATTAAAACAGTGGATCTCCAAATAAAGACCACTGCTAAAGGCAAGAAAGAATCACCATGAATTGCAAGAAGTCAGGCAGTCTCTGTGCTATGTTTAAATAGAATTAAGTACTAAGGATGCTATAGAAAGATCTTGCCTTCAAGAAGTTTACAATCTAGTCAGAAAAAAAAATAAAACATCCACACTAAACAACATGAGACCCATTACCTTATAATATACAGAGAAGTACATAAAGATAAAGGAATATGATAATTGATAATGATAAATGATAAAGGAATAAAGATAAAGGACTATGTCAAAGGAATATGAACATGAGCCAAGCCACTGTCTCTGTATGATATTTATGAATGTCTGACATTTAGGAAGATATTTTCATGGTCCGAATCTGGTCTAAGGGGTGGATTTGACAGAAAGAGAAGCAGAACGTTGAGGTTGAGAAAGGAAGGATGGAGAATGATAGACCAACACGACTGTACTTATGAGCTGAAACCTGTTTTTGGACTTGAGACAAGAAAGGCAATAATCTCTCAGAGATGGTAGATACAGCTCAGTAAATGATTATCTTTATCTAATGGAACAGAACAATGAAAGTCAGAGTGGAACAGGAAGCCAACATGTATAGTGGCTCACATTCTATCAGCCATCTGAGACAGGCAGAGAAGAAGTGCATGAGAGCCATGATCAACTTCAATCAGACATTTCTCTGTAACTGCCATATTTGGATACTTTCCTAGAAACTGCTGTAAGTAACTACCACTGTCCCCCTATGTCTGTGGTATCAGGAGTAAGAGGGCTTATATTAAACCCATTAACTTCTTGATGTCTCTTCTTGAAGCTTTGGAGCAGAAAGTAAGGGTTCGCTCTTGAAGGATGGCTATTAAGATTGCTGTGGTTTCTGTTGCTGCGGCTGCAACTAATAATATTACTATGCTTTAAAAATTAACTAAATTGTTTTGCTTTTGATTACAATGAAAGATCTTAAGCAATTTTTTACATAGTGGTATTTCATATCATCCTCTCCCCCCTCCCCAAGAAAAAATAGCAGGTTCAAATGAAAAATAATCCAATAATTTAGGAGTTATATGAAAAATAGTAGTTATAAGAGCATATCGAGGCCACCCTGCCCAGACAGGGAATTTGTCACCTGTGAGAGCTTGTTATATGGAATGGAAACATTCCTGTTATATTTGAGATCTAGTTTCTCTGATCATTTTTCTCTTTTGAAAATTTGTGGATTTTCCAAGGGACTGAGCCTTTTAAAAATTTTTGAGCTAGGACCAACTGAAGAATTTTTTAAAATTCCATTTCTTGGGGCATCTGGGTAGCTCAGTGGAATGAGAGTCAGGCCTAGAGATGAGAGGTCCTAGGTTCAAATCTGACCTCAGCCACTTCTCAGCTGTGTGACCCTGGGCAAGTCACTTGACCCCCATTGCCTAGCCCTTATCACTCTTCTGCCTTGGAGTCAATACATAGTATTGATTCCAAGATGGAAGGTAAGGGTTTTTAAAAAAAAATAAATTAGAAAGGAGGTAACCCATATAACCATTGTCTGAGTAACTTTAATGTGTACTTGGTATATAAGGAATATTTATACATATATATATATAATATTATATTGACTTATGCATTTGTTATAAAATGGAGTTCTTCTTGTACTATACTTTGTTGTGTATGCTAATACTATATTTGTATGTATTATATTACAGCAAGAGAGCTAGGTATCTAATTATTTCATGAAACCCCAATATGTGATGCTAAGCATAATATATTGCATTAGTCTTGTGACCTACCTATAGCATGTAAGGTTATATAATATCCATTATATCATATTGTTATTTTTTCCATGCACTTGTGCTTCTGTATACACTTCTAATGTCAATGAAATGTGCTATGTGCTTGTATTCATTCTACACTATGTATTTCCTATATATATTATATGTTGAATTATGTATTATGTATATTATATATGATTTTATATACATATATATATTCTTATATTCAGAAGTGTGCTGGAGTATGGAGTCTGCTTTTGAGGGTCAACTGTTGAATTTTCAGGGAAAGCATTTACATGTTGGAAAATGCTACAAATTAAGCCTTCATTTATTGTTTTATTGATTGTTTAGACTAAGGATCTGTATAAGTGGGCCCACCATCTGTCTTTGTATAGCCAAAGAGCTAAGAACGGTTTTGACATTTTAAAATACAATAAACTTTTTAAAAATTGTAAAAACTACTGTTAAATCACAATATAGGCAGCAGACCAGATTTAGCCTTTGGGTTATAGTTTGAAGACCCCTAACCTACACTTGAGAAAGTTGTAAGGAAAATGTTAATGAAAATTAAACCAATTTGCATTTCCCCCCCAAATGGTTGATTCTTAGAGATTTACTAGTATACTTCATCTATAACCCACATGATTTGCAGCAAGCACAAATTTTTACTGGGCAGAGAGAGGTGGATATGAGATTTCCCAAGGAGAGGTTGGCCCTGAACTCTTGCATTTATTAGGACATGACCATGGTTCAGATAGACAAAAAAAGGAGATATGACAGAAAAAAGATAGGACTCCAAAATGCTAGAGCCAAAGTTTGAGGGATGAGAAAGAGGTAGGAAGAGACACAGACCAAGGTAATCCATGTACACGGTCCCCTTTCAGGCCTTGGTTAGGGTACTGAGTCATCCCTTTCATCTGTGCAAGATGTTCAACAGAACTATGTGTGGAGGTTTTGGTTTGTTTTTTTTTGAGTGAGGATTGAGATTTGCTTCTGTTTCTGACATTGTGGCTACTACAACTGATATTACAATGCCTCTACTAATTACACTGTTTCATTTTTAACACTAAGAAGTCTAAGTAATTTGTTAAACACCTTCTTTTATCTAAAATGATAAGGAGTTGACAGTGAGTGGGCTCGTATGAGCCAATGAGAGAGTATTTAGTCTTTGCAAAGTAGTAAGAAAAGTCACTCTCTCTGGTGTGGTTGTCCAAACTTTATTACATGAGACTGTAGGGTATATGAGATTTTCAGGGAGGACTCACACCTCTGGCATGAGGGCTTGCCAAGCCCTTTTCAGTGCTATTCATCCACCAAAGGTGCTTTTGCCTTTTACCCAACTCTCATCTGTGGCTCCAAGAAGTTGTGGCATGAGTAGCAGCCGCACCTTGGTAAAACCATCTAAGTAGACAAGGTTGAGGCATTGATGACTTAGGGGGATGTCTACCCCAACCATGTGGAGACTTCCCGCAGAGGAATGGGCAGATGGAAAAATTTGTTCTCACAACCATGAAAGCCACTGAAGCAGGCACTGTGGAGTGTTTACAGCTTGGTCCGACATTAAAGATGCCAAGGTCATCCATTGCATCCTGAGCCATCGCCAGCCATTCTGAATTTTGACTTACTACTGAACTTCAATGACTCTGGAAGTGATAGAGAGTGAGTGACAATTTTGTGCAACTCTGCATCACTTAACTCTAGTTTATGTGCAAGACAAGATCACCCTGTGATATTGATCTTCTTTGAAAATGGAGGGTGAAGAACAACAATGCCACAAAGTAAATATATAAGCTACAGTGATGAGTGATATAAAGGAATGATCATCATAAATGGGGTTATTAGAAAATGTTTCCAGGGACAAGTTTTAAGCTAAAATTTAAAGGAAGTAAAGGATATACTTGGTATATAGGTGAAGGAAAATTATTTTAGATTTTTTATATTCTACATTGAGATTTAATTTTCAAGAGTGAGTCAGAATGTTTTATGTGTTTATTCAAATCTCGCTTCACTCCACATTATGCTAAAGCAGATTGATTGAAGACTAAACTGGATGATTTACTTACTAGGCTATACTTATTAGACCATGTTCATCATTCTCATCTTTGTCCAAATATACTCACCATTGGTGTTTCCCACCAAGTTTTGGTTTCCTCTTTGGCCCTTTGTATCCTTGTGTGATCACATCTGTTAGTTGAGTGATCTAGCTATCATCCATCAATTGCTACATGAACTGTTCAACATCTTTTCTCTTGATTGATTATCTCTAAAATGTCTGCTACCAGTCTACTTTCTTAAGACTATATATATTGAAGAGGCTTGCACCATGGGCAGTCATCTTTTTCTCCTTATGTATCATTAAGACTAATTGTTATGATACTGCTAACAACTCCCAAATTTATTCCTCAGATAACTAGCACTAGGGACATTTTTCAAGAATGGCCTATAAAATTTGAAATTTCTTGACTGACATGTTTCAAAGTTTACCTTCAAGGTGATCTTGTGCAATTTCTTAGAAAAAAATTAAAATTAGAATTCTCTTTTCATGTTTTCTGGACTTGAAGATGAAACCCAGAGACAATGAATAAAAGGCAGAACCATTTATAGAAACATGTATTCAGGAAGGAATAGAAGGAGAAGAAAAACGAAGTGACAGAAAGCTGGGAAGAAGTTACAGAAAAAGGAAGATAGGAGAGCCTAAATCTGGACTATGTGTCAATCTCTTGGGACAAATGAGTTTGGATATCAACCTTAGATAACTATAGATTGCCATAAAGCCCCTTAAAGGATTAATTGTTTCCATAATTGTCTCTATATAGTGAATGTAGTAATTCTTGGGGCATGTCACTTTTTAAAAAAATCTTTTCCTTCTGTCTCAAAATTTATACATGTATCAGTTCCAAGATAAAAGAGCAGCAAGGGCTGGGCAATTTGGGTTAAGTGACTTGCCCAGGGTCACACATCTAGAAATGTCTGAGTCAAATTTGAACCTAGGTCCTCCTTACTCCAGGCTTAGCATGCTATCCACTGAGCCACCTAACTATCTCTACATGCCACTTTTCTAGAAATATTTCCACTTAATCTTGGTTGAGGATACAATCATGCCAGTGACATAATTATAAAATTACTTCAATGCTGGTTTATAGTATCTTGCCAGGTGTCTCAATTTGGAGGTAGAAACTGATGATCTTAAATCTCTAAAATTCAGGTAATACAATAAGTTGTTAAAAATAATTTGTTTTCCCAAGATATTCTTCAAAATGATATTAAGGGAAAAGTCACCCATTATATTGAAGCTTTGTTCACCAATGCTTAAAGTTGGATTAGTATTTAATGTTTAATAAGCAATGATGAACAAAAATGAGAAATGAAAATGCAATTAAGAAATTGGCTGATATGAAAAGTCAGGGAATAAAAGAATAAAAATACCACCATCAAAAAACTAGAAAAGACAAGTAACTGTTAATGTATCTTTTCCAATTTTAAATTTAGTGATTTCCTGGGTGGAAAAATATGATTATAAGAGCATGTAAACTTTCGTAATTCCTCCCCTTTGTCTTTGATATTTCTCTCAAATTAGAAGTAGTTTTGAGTACATGGATATATTTGACATATGGCTATATATTTGAATATATTGATGGTGGTCAGCTGTCACCCCTAGCTAGTCTACTCAGTCTCTGAGATTCTTACTAAACCATGCAATTGGTTGTTTTTTTCATAATGGGCACAATATATTTAGAAACCATAAAGGGATAAGTTAATAGTAATAACACTTAACTATTTTGGACAGCTTTTATTCAACTACTAGCACATGTTTTAAACTATTTTTATGAGGTACAGGTACCTAATATTCAATATTCCAAAAATTCCTGAACATATTTGGTGTTGAGAGGTCATTACTAATTGCTGGTTTTTAAAAGGATTTCCTTTTCATTCTTATGGAAAATCTATATATACACCTGTTTTCATCTTGCAAAAGAAATGTTTTTCCATTTATTGTGTTTGTGCCCAAAGTGCTAAGAACAATGCCTAGAACAGAGAAGAAATTTAATAAATGCTTGTTCGCTTTTTATTTGTTCATAAATGTTTCTGCATATTGGATGACCCAATGGAACTTATATGATTGTTAAAATACTAGATCAAGAGTAGGAACTATATGAGCATCTATAAACTTTTTGTGTTAAGTAGCAACTATAATCAGGAATGCAGGGTAGATGAACTGTGAGTGTGGGAAGATACTAGCTGCTATTTTAGTAGATCTGGACAAAGCATTATTCTCTCTCTTACACTGGGGTTACCTATGGCAAAAATGTAAAACTGGTAAGAATTGGACTTCTTTGTAAATGTTTAAGGAATGGACTGTAGCTCTTTGCCCATGAAAGAGGTAACCCAAAGCAGGTGAAACTTTTTAAGGTGAAGCCCAAAGCACTTGCAAAGGATTGGTCCTCCTGGATAGTTTTCTCTATGGGGGTGCATTCTCTTATGTCTCTGGGTGTCAGTGTGCTGAGCTATGTTTCAAACGGACTTGGAATTTGGGACAAGGAGAACAGTAAAGAATTTGACTTTGATAAATCTGTCACAAAAAGTTGCTTCCTTAATATCCTTGGAGCCTATCTTTAACCTCTCAGAAATGTCTAGGTCAGAGTTCTTTAATTAAAAAAATCTTTGGCCATATGAAGAATAATTTTTTGGAGGGAATAACATGTAATAATGCTGTTTTTTTAAACCATAAGCCTTCTGACTTTGGAATCAATATTTTACAATTCGTTCCAAGGCAGAAGAGTGGAAAGGGCTAAGCAATGGGGGTTAAGTGATTTACTCAGAGTCAGACAGCTAGGAAGTATTTGAGTCCAGATTTGAATCCAGGACTTCCCATTTCCAAGTCAGGCTCTCTAACAACTAGCCATCCACCTAGTTGCCTCCTAATGTTGTTTTTATATTAAATGTCTATTCACCTACATTCTCCTTAGATGGGATTCATGGTCTTAAACTGGATGCAATTTCACAGTCTGAGAAGATATACATACTGAAAAATATGTGTGTGTATATACATATGAAAATATGTATATATAGATGAATATATTTATATCTCTACACTACATTGAAGAGCTCTGCTCCCCACTCCATCATTTTTTAAACCAAATAGTTCTGCCATTCACTGTATTACAATATTTTTATAAATAGGACCCCAACCAAGTTCTTCATTGATAGCCCTAATTGCTGAGATTCCTGTCCCACCCTGACATTGCCTTCCCTTAAGGGCATAAAAAGAACTGATTGTAAAAAAATGTGTGGAAATGTGTGTGTTGGGCATTGGGGCACAATGAAAAATTATCTGTCTATTTTGGGATGGGGTAAGGCCAAGTATATATAGTGAAAGTCATGGATGGGTATGAGTGATATAGGTGAAATTATATTTGAATGTAACTGTTCAGTCCTGGGATGCCTGACGCTAATGAGAAGGGGGCCAGGAGCCTTCTTCTCACACTCGAATTTGTTCATCTCTCTCATCCTGGAGCTGACTTTATGTAGAAGTTAGGTTAGAGTTCACTTCTGGGGTTTCTATCAGTGGTTTACAGTGTTTTTTTTTATGTCATGAATTAACCAGCTAGGAGAATAGTATCTAATTGGACCATGAGGTTGTGCTGCCCCCGAGCCACTATCCCAGTGGCTACCCAGAAGGTAATAGGTGTACATGAGGGAGCTTTCCCCTAGGGTTGCAGTCTCCTCCACTGTTCACCAGGTGGTGCTCCTACTACACATGATGAACCCACTTTCAATCCCACTTCCCAGTTGGCTCTCATTAGTTAGTAGGCATCTGGCCCCAGGTTCTGTGTGCATCTAGGAGAATATGCTACAAAATCACCAAAATAGGAAAACCCTTCTTCATCTCTGTTCAACTATCCTATTCCTACACTGAGAACTTCCCTTCTCACTGATGTACTTCATGCATAAGACTAAAAATTGATATATATTTTTCTTAATGACCATTGGATTTATTGAAACAATGAAAATGGTGACTTAGAAACACAGAAACAAAATTGTGAAAAAGTATCTGAATAGGGGTATCTAGGTGGCTTAGTAGATAGAGAGACCCAGACCTACAAAAGGGATGCCCTGGGTTCAAATTTGACCTTGGACATTTCCTACCTATGTGGCCCTGGGCAAGTCACTTAACTACCCTTGCCTAGCCTTTATTGCTCTTCTGCCTTGGAGCTTATACTTAGCATTGATTCTAAGGCAGAAAGAAGGGGTTCAAAAAAAGGGAAAATCTGAATAATTGTAATATTTTGAATATTAAATGAATAACAAGTATCATTATAAGATAATAATAATAATAATAAATGAATGATAAAATTATTGGGTGGAATTGATTCTACCTATGTTCTCCCTTACCCCATCTTCTACCCAGCCAACAGAAGGCATAAGGAGGATTTTGCAAATTTTGGAATAAGTTAAAATTGCCTTAGGAATAATTTTGAGGAAACAAGGTCAAAGCAAGCAATAGGGATGGAGAGGAGGAAGGGTCACTGCAGGGTTTCACTGGATCTTCATAGCTCAGACATATTGGCCCATTCCAAATATGATCTGGTCTATTACATATCTGCTTTTCTATTTGCTCTAGCTCTATAGCTCTCCAGGTTTCTATGCTGGGGTCAATAGTTCAGTGAGTTTCATACCAATCCACGATTTGTTCTTTCCCCTCCTTTCTGCTCCAGTCATTTAGAAAGAAAAAACAAAATGGAGTTCAGAGAGGCATCTCTTTTCCACTCATAACTCACAAAACTCGAGACAAGCAGTGTCATGAAGGACAAAAGGGAAAGAAAACCACTTGCCTACATTTCTAGACTTCTGTGTAGTCTCCAATTGCCTCTGGTCAATTCTAGGATATAGTAGAAAAATTCCAATATGCACTGACTTTTATAGAATGATGTCTTGGAAAGACACTAACCAAGGAGAATCCTGCTCTTAGTGAAAGAATGCTTATGTAAACATACAGCATACTCCAAAAGGATTTAGAACAAGTAGTGCAGAATGATTCTCGCTTACCCTATTTAAAGCACTATCACTTAAAGAAGGGGCTTAAACTCTCCAAAAAACACTTTTCCCATTCTGCATCCTCAAGTTATGTAAAGTCTGAGAACTCATTTCTATAGGAGACTATTTAATCCACTATTAAACTTAGTCTTGGTGTCACTAAGCATGTCCCATTCTTTTGGAGCAGGTGTCTTTAATCCTCAGTGTTTGTTAAGGACAAGGAAAAAGCCGTGAAAAAGGATAGAAAGAAATAGGGTTTCTTCCACATTACTAGTATGAGTCCAAAGATAAAGGGACTCAGAAGATAATTTCTGATACTAAATCTTACTGACCCATCCCCAATGAGACACTCTTCAAATTCCTAATTTCTAACATTTCTACTAAAGAATCCAAATCATCCTGATAATGGTAAATTTTAACACTCTTCCTTTATGAAAGAAAACCATGACAGATTATAAGCTCTTTTTATCTCCCTCAGCACTTGACACAGTGCTTTCTGCATATTAGATGCTTAATAAATAAGCTGTTAAAAGGGCAGCTACTAAAAAAAGTAAAAGAAAAAGAACAAAGGCCACGAAGTGCCCCTAATTAAAATTGTAGGACCTGTCTAGTATCCATAGTACATCAATTCCTCTTTTGAAAGCAACTAACAAATATTCTTTGTTAGTAAAATGTGGATAATGATAGCTTTACTATGTACCTCAACAGAACTATGAAGAAGGCAATTTATAAACCATACTGTATGCTATAAATGGGGAAAGAATATAGGAGATAGTCCTGAATTTGAAATCAAGACAGTTTTAATATTCAAGTTGTTCACCCATTCTGAATTTATCTTGGTGTAGGGTGTGAGATGTTGATCCAAATCCAATCTCTCCCATACTGTTTTCTAATTTTCCCAGCAGTTTTTGCCAAGTAGTGGGTTTTTGTCCCAAAAGTTGGGCTCTTTGGGTTTATCATATACTGTCTTGCTGAGGTCATTTATCCCAAGTCTATTCCACTGATCCTCCCTTCTGTCTCTTAGCCAGTACCATATTGGTTTTTTTTTTTTTACACCCTTGTACTTCGGTGTATTGTCTCATAGGTGGAAGATTGGCAAGGGTGGGCAATGA
Source organism: Gracilinanus agilis (assembly GCF_016433145.1). Classification (NCBI taxonomy): domain Eukaryota; kingdom Metazoa; phylum Chordata; class Mammalia; order Didelphimorphia; family Didelphidae; genus Gracilinanus; species Gracilinanus agilis. The sequence continues at coordinate 111,761,616 of NC_058130.1, read as the reverse complement.
GGGTCAAGTGACTTGCCCAGGGTCACACAGCTGGGAAGTGGCTGAGGCCGGGTTTGAACCTAGGACCTCCCGTCTCTAGGCCTGACTCTCACTCCACTGAGCTACCCAGCTGCCCCCCAGTACCATATTGTTTTGATGACCGCTGCTTTATAGTACAGTTCAAGATCTGGTACTGCTAGGCCACCTTCCTTCACATTTTTTTCATTATTTATATTATATATAAGATCTTTTGTTCTTCCAAATGAATTTTGTTATATTTTTTTCTAGTTCAGTAAAAAAGTTTCTTGGTAGTTTGATAGGTATGGCACTAAATAAGTAAATTAATTTGGGTAGGATGTTCATTTTTATTATGTTAGCTCATCCTACCCATGAGTAATCAATGTTTTGAGTTTGGATTCTGCCACTTGTGTGACCTTGATCAAGTAATATAACTTCTTGAACTTTTAGTTTCCTCTTCTGAAAAAATGAAGGGTTAAGATAGATCATTTCTTAGATCCCCTTTCTATCTCTGAAGTGTGTGATCTGGTGAAACATAGCACCTGTTATTAATTGTTTACTATTCTTGGGCACTTTGTATATCATAGAGAAACAAAAGAAGTTTAAGATATTGTCTTACAGTTGGCAGGCTTGGCAATTTTACAAACCACACAAAGTTGGAGGTATGTCTAACACGATATAAACCACAGGTGAGATACAAAGTTATCTAGAGGTTGGAAATTTTGGTCAAACTGAATAAGAATAAGTTTAGTGGGGGGAAAGGTAATATTTTATACCTTAGTTAAGAATAAAGATTCCACAAGTACAAGATGAAGTAGATGTGGCTGAACTTTATTTGAAAAAGATCTGGGGTTTTTAGTGGATTGTAAACTCAACATGAGCCACCAGTATGACCAGGTACCAACAAATCTAAAATGATCTTAAGTTAAGACAGTGTTATAAAATATGAGGGTACACTGGATACTACCACTGTTAATTTGGTGACAATAGTGGTAGTTTAGATATGTGGTTAGTGCAAGATCACCTGAGTCTTGCCACCTAGCTGGATGTTGTAACAACTCCCTCCTTTATAACAGTTCCCAGGCAGGATCCCTCAGGTCAGTGGATGGGTATCCCTTTCAGGTCCCACCTGGGGTTGATCAATAGTGGGTATTGGGCTCTATTAGCCTTGGACACGTTTATCTGACTGCATTTGCTCCCTTCCCAGAGAAGTGATGAAACAACCACTCCAAGAAGGTACTTGATGATATATATATATATGTGTGTGTGTGTGTGTGTGTGTGTGTGTGTGTATATTTGGCAAGGAAGGAATGTTTAAGAAATGGGAAGAAGAATAGGAAACCCTAACACTAAACTTTGACAATACTAATCCCTCAGGACTATAGGTTGGTTAATGATTCTGGCTTGTTCTTCAGCTCCTCTGGCTTAGCCTGGCCACAACCAAACCAGAGCAAGCAAGCTGTTGGATGATGTCTCTCAGCTCCTTCTTGCCAGATGTTATGCCTTTCTATAGGCTTTAGGAACCACCCTTTCCACCCTCTTCTTCTTCTCCTGCCCACTTCCTGAATCCCTCCTGGGCCCTGGGATACCTAGATATCTAAGGATGGTTTAGATGCCTAAATATCTAGGGGACAGAAGAATCAGAGGATTCATGGTCTGGATACAGGTCGGTCAATGTCAGTGGGGTTCAGACAGGAGTTCTTGCAAGACTTAGCCAAGCAAGCCTCAGTTCCCAATAGACCAGGGCCCACAGATCCAAGGTCCAAAAGAAAGGAAAGACCCTTGTCAGGGGCTGCCAGGGTATTTATACCCCCTTGGACAACCGCTTTCTCCCCTGTCCTCATGGCCTCTGGGAACATTCTGAGGTCCAACGGTCTTCACCTGTCAATCAAGGTGGGACTCTCAGCTCCCAGAGCTTCAATATGACAACAGGCATAATGTTCAAGAATAAGGAGATAATAAGACTTCTACAATGTTGCTGGGGTAAAACCCTATCTGCAGTATTATGCTATGCTGTTACGGACACCACATTTTAGGAAAGGCATTGATAAACAGGAAAGTATCCAGAAGAAGATGACAAGCATTGTGAAGATTCTAAAATTTATGTCATATGAAGATCAGTTGAAGGGATTGGCAATATGTAGACTGTATTTAAGAGAAGACTTAGAAAAAATATGATAATTATCATCAAGTATTTGAAGTGATGTCATATGAAAGATAGATTAGACTTATTCTATTTGGCCTCAGATGGCTGAACTAGGAGTAAAAGGTAAAAATGACAAAGATATAAATTTAGATTTCATGTAAGGAAGAACTCCTTCAAGTTAAAAGTCATCCAATATTTTTTTAGGTGTGAGTCTGACTAGAAACTATATAGTTTTCCCAAATCTGAATTTCTATGATCCTATGATTTGGTGATCTGGGATTCTTTGGTTGTTCTCTACAAAATAGCCTGCTATCTAATTAGGCAGCTATTGATACATGAAAAAATACAAGTTATAAATGAAAAAAATGTTAAGTGAGTATTTCAGATGTAGTGGCAATGACCTCCCTAGGGGATCTATGGGAAAAGGTCTATAATGGCTATCACATAGAATGTGTACTGCAAGTCTTCTGGAAGCCTCTGGAGAATCCAGACACCCATGTGGCTAAATGTTGAAAGGGTTTGGTTGATATGAGAAAACTATGCCCTTACTGGCCATTGAGGGAAAAGTGTTGCTGATTTATTAAATGAGCCCTTAAAAATGAATAATCTTTTAGCTTTCTCTTCTTTTGACTCTCCATATGGCATCATCCAACTCTAGGACTTCTGTGAGGAGTGGCCCTTCTCACTTCGGCAGCAAGTAACTGCTGCCATGTAGCATCTAAAGTAGGGGTACAGCTAGGCAAGCTTGAACTGGGGCCTCTGGGCACCTCTAGTTTTCTTTGACATAGTTGATAGAGCAATGATTCTGAGATGTATTTGTTCAAGATTGGAGGAAGGTTTTGTATTCCAAGCGGTTGGTGGATCTAGGGCTCTCAGTTGGAATCAACAGCACTTTGGGAGATATCTACTCTAAATCAACCACAGCACTTCATAGAAGAGAAAACAGCCACAACCACCAAGAGAATGATGAGCCCAATGCCTTAGGCTATCCAGAAAACATGGTCCTGGAGAGAACTGTTTGGGCAATGCAGAGCTGAGGTTAAATGTGAGATGCTGATTTATTGGTTCCATAAAGTGATTTTTGTTTTGATAGTATTCTCAAGGAAGAATATAACAGTAATTTCATATTATTATGACTTATTCTTTAACTTCTCCATTAGTAGGCACTTGCATTTTGTTTTTAGCATTTATTTTCTATGCAGGAAATAAATAACATTGCTATATCTTAACTACCATGTTCATTGAGTTCTTTGCTATTTCCTTCTATGGGAATACCCCACAGGTGAGCCAAAATTCAAGGATAACCCTGTGATTCATCAATATAGGGAAGTCTCAGGTGAGGACATTTCTTCTCTAAATGAAAGTCTGCACGTTTTCTACACTTTGCAGTCTTAAAGAATTTCATGGAGCATTGCTTTGTCCAGGGTCACACAGTCAACATGGGTCATGATTTTGAGACTGGCTCTTTTTTTATTAGGTTACTCTGCCAAAATTTAATCTTAAAATAATTTCCCTAAGAGCTCTTGGGTTCAGAAATAGAGATGCAAAGAGTAAAAGAAGAAAAGTCTGACAGATCTTCTAGGTAGTGATATTCCCTCATGATTGAATCTGGTGTGAGTATTTGTAGGTTCAGAGATGAGGAGAGCTCCCTAGTGGAGAAGGGTAGGGTAAAATATTCCAATACTCTGGGTCCAACAATGTTGTTGTTATAAAGAATAACTCAAAGAAAATTCAGAGTAGTGAGAGAATGATGAATTTTGTCTAGAGAATGTTCTTGCATGACTTCAGAAAGGAGGTGAGATTTAAGCTGACCTACAAAAGATGAATAAGAAGAATTAGTAGTTTATATGATTCAAAATCATAGAATATATTTCCAGAATCATAAATACCATTGTTCATAAAAGCCACAATATCAAGTGAACTAAAGGCACATAGTGAATTTAAGGAGTCTATGGCTTATTGATTATTCTGGCACACAAATAAAGTCAGATCTAAATAACTGGAAAAACATTAATTGCTTATGGATAGGCTGAGCTAATGTAATAAAATGATAATTCTGCCTAAATTACATATTCAGTACCATACCAATCCATCTATTCCCAAGTTACTTTATAGAGCTAGAAAAAATAACAATAAACTTCATCTTGAAGAATAAATATCAAAGGAATTAATGAAATAAAAACATGAAGAAAGGTAGCCTATCTGTACCAATCTCAAACTATATTATAAAGTATCATCAAAAGAACCTGGTATTGGCTAAGAAATTGAGTAGTGGACCAGTGGAATAAATTAGACAGGCACTCAACATTCAGTAGTAAATATCCATAATAACTTCTTTGACAAACCTGAAGATCCAAGTTTTTGGAAGAAAAACTCACTATTTTACAAAAACTGCTGGGGAAACTGAAAACTGGAAAAAAGGCAGAAACTAGATACTGACCTATGCTTCATGGTACAAATACTAAGGTAAAGTAAAAATGGTTAGATGATTTAGAAACAAAGGGAGATACCATAAACAAATGAGTGGAAGATGGAACAGTCTACCTGTCAAATCTATGGATAAGGGAAGAATTTATGTTCAAAGAAGACATGAAGAACACTACAAAAATAAAATAGATAACTTTGACATATTAAATTAAAAAGATTTTGCACAAGCAAAACCAATACAACCAAGATTGAAAGGGAAACCACAAATTGGGAACATTTTTTACAGTAAATATCTCTGACAAAGGCCTCATTTCTTAAATCCATAGAGAACTGAGTCAGATTTGCAAGAATACAAAGCTTTCTCCAATGATCAAGGATATGAATAGGACACTATCAAATGAAGAAATTTAAACTATTACTAGTCATATAAAAAAACATTCCAAATTACAATTAATTAGAGAAATGCACATTAAAACAACTCTGCAGTACCACTTCACAATTATAGACTACCTACTATCACCAAAAAGGAAAATGATAAATGTTGGAGAGAATGTAGAAAAATTGGGACATTCATACACTGCTGGTGGAGCTGTGGAAGTGATATAGTCATTTTGGATAGCAATTTGGAATCATTCCTAAAGGGCCATAAAACTGTATACCCTTTGACCTAGAAATACTTTTACTAAGTCTATATCTCAAAGAGATCAAAAATAGGAGAAAAGGATCTACTTCTACCAAAATATTTAAAGGGCTTTTTTGTGGTGTTAAAGGACTGGAAATTGAAGAGATATGTATTAATTGGGGAATGAATGGCTGAACAAGTTGTGGTATATGATTGTAATGGAATACTATTGTGCCATAAGAACCAACAAATAGGACAATTTTTAAAAAAGCCTAAAGATATATGTAATGATGCAAATCGAAGTGAGCAGAACTAGAAGAACACTGAATATGGGAATAACAACTGTGAATATCAACTATTCTCATAAAAGCAAAAGAACTTGAATGGATTCATGATGGAAAAGGTTATCCCCTGCCATAGAAGGAACTGACAGAGAATGCAGATTGAAGCTTAACATTCTTCATTTTATTTCCTCTGAAATTTTTCTCTAGTGTAAGTAATATATCTTCTTTCACAACTTGAAGAACATGGAAATATGTATTATATGATGTAAGATTTAAATTAATGTCCAATATGTTAAGTATTATTTTTATAGAGTTTATTATCTGACAAAATAGAATCATGTGACTAAGTTTTTCTACCTGCTTAAAAATCCCCTCTCCACCAAAGCCTTGGCAGGAAGAAAAAGCCCTGAGACATGGAACTCCACCCAATTTAAATCCTGTCTAAGTCAGCAGGAAATGACAGGAAGTGAGTAGGGTGCTGGGAATCATAGTTTTGCTGTGGATCATAGTTTTTAGGGTAGATTCTAATTACACAATTATATATGTAAAACCTAGATCATATTATCTGTTGACTGTGGGATGGTGGAGGAATGGGATGGGGGAAGAAAATGTGTATTGTAAAATGTCAGAACACGATTCTTAAAAATCATATTAATACATAATGTGTTTTTTACATATGACTAATTCTGCCTTTTAAGGAGTTCTCTTCAGTGAATTTTTATATATCTCTTTTTTCATTTGGCCAATTCTGCTTTTTAAAGAGTTCTCTCCTTCATTAGATTTTTGGGCCTCTTTTACCTATTCTGTTTTTTCAGGTACTATTTTCTTCACTATTTTTTTCTGCATCCTTTACCAAGTTATTGCCTCCCTTTTCTTGATTTTTCCTGAATTACTCTCATTTCTTTTTGCAATTTTTCTTCTACCTCTCTTATTTGATTTTTAAAATACTTTTTGAGAGCTCTTCCATTAAGTCTTTTTGGGATTGAGACCAATTCATATTTTCTTGGAAGTTTTAGATGCAGCAGTATTGATTTTTTTTTGTCTTCTTATGAGTTGGTGTTTTGGTTTTTCTTGTCACTAAAATAACTTTCTATGGTGAGGGTTTTTTTAAAACAAATATTGTAGTTTGCTCATTTTCTAGCCTTTTTCTATTCTTTTAACTAAGCCACTATTAAAGTTGGGTTTTGTCCCTGTGGTGAAGGGAGCATTGTTCCAAGCTTCCAGTTCTTTGAGCAACTGCCTTAAGAGTTGGCTCTAGGAATCTATAAGTTTTCAGTTCTCCAAGGCATTATGATCTAAGGAGAGGTGTGTTTAATGCATTCCCAATGAGAAACCAGAGGTATTCCTTTCCACCTTGGAACTATGGCGAGGGTCCCCTGCTCCCCAGATCACAAGCGTTGGCATGTACTAGTGTTCTTCCTCACTCTGAGACTACAGCCCAATATTGGACATGAGTATAGGCACTGAAACACGTCTTGCACCTAGGGCCAGCAAAGGGACCCCTGTAAGCTCCTTCTGAGCTATTGTCTGATCTCCCCTTACCATCAGTGACTAAGAGCTCTGGAAGCCTTTGCTGCTGATATAACCACCTTCCAGACATGGTATAATGGTGGGGCCTGCCTTGGCCTGCTGCTTTGAGTTCCACTTCCATCCCAATGCAATAGATTTTTTTGTACTGGCTTTCCAAGTTGTTTGGGGCTGAAAACTTATTTTACCTCTTTTTTTTTTGGTTTTTACTGCTTCATAATTCATTTTTGAGGCATTATCCATTATAGTTATTTGGAAGGTAATTTGGTAGAGATCAGGTGGACCTGTACACTTTCTTTGCTATCTTGGCACTCAACATGTAATCTAAAAAAACAAAAGTAAAAAAAATTACAGTGGTTTGTGGGTGAAAAGTAAAATAAATCATTAAAATCATGTATGGCTAGAAAAGGCTATATACTTGTCATACAGTAATTTGTCTCAATAAATATTTATTAAATATTGTTATCTCCTACTCTCAATACATTTATTTTAATTCCAAAAAATATTTTAAGAGTTTACTTTGTGGAAGGCATTATACTAGGTATAAAAGGAAATGGTTACTATTCCACTCCAGAGATCTTATACTTACTGGATTTCTATATTTTACATGAAATGATAACTAAATGGTTTACTTCTTATTTAACCTCCATGACAGATAGGAAACACTGACCGGCACATGGTTCTTTCCAGCAATTTAGACCCTGGGTGTATGTGTTTTATCCAGCATCAGATGCCATTCTAGGGTATTTGACCAGCTCCTTATGCCTTTCTCCAACTCTTAGAGAAACTGTTCAGTAGCATTCCTTGTATTCTCTCCTTTGTGAATGGTAGGAGCATTCTCAGGTTAGCTAAGATTTTGGTCTTCTTTACATCATTCAAGCCCTAGTCTACTTAGGAGTACTCCTTTCCTTTGTTATTGGTTTTTTTTAACCTATTGCTTCTTATTCAAGGTTATTTATAAGATATGCTATATAAAATTTTAATCAGAATGAAAATAATAAATCAAATATAGCTGATGGTAATGCAATCATTTAAAAATCATTTACCAAGGCATCTGCTATATGTCAGATACTATGTTAAGTACTGAAGACACAAAACCAAAAATGAAAGAGTTCCTGCCTTCAGAGATATTAAACTCTATTGGGGCAGACAATATATAGATTTACAACTACATGAAGTATGGATATGGATTTTCATAGCCCTTCCCACAAAGACTATGAATATTTTATTGTATTTTAAAAGGGAATAGAATTATAGAGGTGAGGTAGTTTAGCTGACATTTGAAATGAGTTTTCTGTCATGGTTAAGCTAGTATGAGACACAGAAAAGACAGTGAGAACTCTTTTCCTGAAAAATTTAGGAGTTTAACCTACTTTAGAGAAATAATGAAGAAATACTTAGAGATAATTGATTTTTAACTCTAATCTATAGAGAAGATGTGAGGTGGAAAAGATCTTAAGAAGCAATTTTAAATGCAATCCTGAGTCATCTTAATGGTGGAATTATCATACTCGTTTTGGAGGAAAATAGAAGGTAATAATTTAAGATTATTTTAGTTATTATCTTTTTAATAAGCTAATATATTGGTGAAATATTTACATATTTTTGTTACACTATTAATATATTTAAAATCAGTAATATTACTAACCTGAGATAAGAAAAAGAAGAAGAGGGAAAGCCTATTAAAGGCAAAAATCTCAATAGCTCACAGCTTGCCCTAGGCCAGCTCAGTGAAGTTGACTCTCTGTCCATCCACTTGCTGGTGGAAACAAATGGCTCACTGGCATTTGTACCCCTCAGTGGAGAGGGGAAGGGAGTAAACTCTTCCAAACCTCTTGACTGAACTTTTGCTTTTTCTTGTTGTCCCTCTTAAATTTAGTCTCTGGTTGAGGCTTTTCCCTTGCCCTCTATTCAAGGGCTAATTAGGGTGTGTCTCTAGCTAGACCAAATTTTTTTTTCCTCTAAAGTCTTTACAATACCCAGGTCACTGGCCTTGTGAGGCTTAAAACTAGCCAGTAGATACTAAGGTAGTGCTACCTATGGACAGGAAGTAAAATTGCAAACAATTTAATAATTAGATTTAAAAATAAATAGGCAACTGAGTATGGTGCTAAACATGGCCCACACTCCAAGAGTACAGTTTCCTGCCTACCTGAAATAGCTCCTGTTCTCAGAGAACATTACTGAGCTTACACAGCTCACAGTTTCAGAATGGCTTTGTTTAATGCTTTTCCTGGGTGTGGTAATTCTAATTTGATACCTTGAAATTTATCTATTTCTCCTCAAGGAAAAACAATAGAATATTAGCTTGATCAATCTCGACTCAAATAGAAAACCTTGAGAAGAGCTTGAATAATCTCAAGATTCAGAAGGAAGATTCATCTCCCTGCACTCCTGCACTGTCTCATCATCTAAGAGTACTCGGTCTCTGCCTTACCCTGTCCGATTCATCTCTCACTCTACCTAAAACACATCTAACCAAACCATCTTTCCCCCTGCCCCTACCACTCCACCCTGTCCCCTTAGCTACTCTATTGTAACTCAAACAAAAAAAAACAAGCAACAGAAATAGAAAATAATTCAGTTGCAGGTCTATTCCCCTTAAGAGGAGTACCCACTTACAATAAAAGTGGAGATATAGTGACTGTTAGACACTACTTTATGTACCTTTAACTCCATAAGATATTGAGAGAATCAAAGAAAATACTCCTTCCTTTGAAGATGATCCCATTGTGATTATAAAAAGCTAGAAAGGATTTACCACTCTTATGATGCCAAATGTATTGATGTAGAAAATTTGCTCCAAGCCTTTTTAATGGAAAGAGAAAAAAATAAAATTGTTTCCCTTGTTAATCAGGCACAGAGAAGGAGAGCAATTCATTGGCCACAAGAAGACCAAAAATGGAATGTTAATAATGAACAAGATTACTTGAAATTATGTCAGGCTAGAAAGACACTACTAAAAGCAATAAATAGGCCTGTTACATAGACAAAATTTGAAAATTTAAAGCAAAAAAATGAGGAAAACCCCTCCCAGTTTATGGATAGACTTATTGATATAGAGCTGGATCTTTCCAGAGAAAGGATGTTAGACAAATAAGAAGACAATTTGTAAAAAAACTGTTGTAAAGGGATCAAAGATTATTTTAAGACTAACTGCCCAAAATGGGCTAATATGGATCTTGAAGAATTGAGAAGAGTAGTAGTTTATGCCTTTAATGGCCATGAAAAGGAAGATAAAGATAAGAGTGACTTAGTGGAGGCAGTAAGGAAGGAAATAAAAGTACTAACAGAAAAAATTGAAAAAGAAAATGCATATCAAGGAGTGGCCATAGCTCCTTTGCAGGAATCCACAAATCAACCATTAATGTGTTTATTCTGTGTAAAAAGGGGTCACATAATGATGAACTTAGAAAGTAGAATCAGGCAAATAGAAATAACAACTTTAGAAATAATAATAATTTTAGAAATAATAACAATATTAGAAACACATTTAGAAATAATAACCCAAATGAGGCAAATGATAACAAACCAAAATACCCAAAATGTGGCTCATCCACACTATAATCAGGGAGGAAATCCTCCCTCAGCAAGGGGACCCCAGAGAAATAGCCAAGGATCTTTATGAAGGTGTGAGAGGGGAGACAGGGTTCCGGAATCAGAGAGTGAAACCTTTGATTTTCCAGACCCTAATATCTTTTTTTAAAAATATTTCTTAATATTCATTTTTAACATGGTTACATGACTCATGCTCCTACTTTCCCCTTCACCCCTCGCCCTCCCTAGACCCCTGGCCAATGCACATTTCCACTGGTTTTAAACATATGTCATTGAACAAGACCTATTTCCAAATTGTTGATAGTTGCATTGATGTGGTAGTTTCGAGTCTACATCCCCAATCATGTCCACCTCAACCCATGCATTCAAGCAGTTGTTTTTCTTATATGTTTCCTCTCCTGCAGTCCTTCCTCTGAATGTGGGTAGCATTCTTTACCATAAATCCCTCAGAACTGTCCTGTGTCATTGCGTTCTGCTGGTACATTACATTCGATTTTACCATAGTATATCAGTCTCTGTGTATAATGTTCTTCTGGCTCTGCTCCTTTCACTCTGCATCAGTTCCTGGAGGTCTTTCCAGTTCACATGGAATTCCTCCACTTTATTATTCCTTTGAGCACAGTAGTATTCCATAACCAGCATATACCACAATTTGTTCAGCCATTCCCCAATTGAAGGACATACCCTCGTTTTCTAGTTCTTTGCCACCACAAAAAGCGCAGCTATAAATATTTTCGTACAAGTCTGTTTATTTATGATCTCTTTCGGGTACAAACCCAACAATGGTATTGCTGGATCAAAGGGCAGGCATTCTTTTATAGCCCTTTGAGCATGATTCCAAATTGCCAGCCAGAATGGTTGGATCAGTTCATAACTCCACCAGCAATGCATTAATGCCCGAATTTTGCCACATCCCCTCCAGCATTCAATACTCTCCCCTTCTTTCATTTTAGCCAATTTGCTAGGTGTGAGATGATACCTCAGAGTTGTTTTGATTTGTATTTCTCTAATTATTAGAGATTTAGAACACTTTCTCATGTGCTTATTGATACTTTTGATTTCTTTACCTGAAAATTGCCTATTCATGTCTCTTGCCCATTTTTCAATTGGGGAATGGCTTGATTTTTTATACAATTGCGTTAACTCCTTGTATATTTGAGTGATTAGACCCCTGTCAGAGTTTTTTTGTTATAAAGATTTTTTCCCAATTTGTTGTTTCCCTTCTGATTTTGACTACATTGTTTTTGTTTGTAAAAAAGCTTTTTAGCTTAATATAATCAAAACCATTTAATTTACATTTTGTAATTTTCTCTAACTCTTGCTTGGTTTTAAAATCTTTCCTTTCCCAGAGGTCTGACAGGTATACTATTTTGTGTTCACTTAACTTATTTATAGTTTCCTTTTTTATATTCAAGTCATTCACCCATTCTGAATTTATCTTGGTGTAGGGTGTGAGATGTTGATCTAAACCTAATCTCTCCCATATTGTTTTCCAAATTTCCCAGCAGTTTTTGTTAAATAGTGGATTCATGTCCCAAAAATTGGGCTCTTTGGGTTTATTGTACACTGTCTTGCTGACGTCATTAACCCCAAGTCTATTCCACTGATCCTCCCTTCTATCTCTTAGCCAGTACCATATTGATTTAATGACTGCTGCTTTATAGTATAGTTTAATATCTGGTACTGCTAGGCCCCCTTCCTTCACATTTTTTTCCATTATTTCCCTTGATATTCTTGATCTTTTGATATTCCAAATGAAATTTGTTATAGTTTTCCCTAATTCAGTAAAGAAGTTTTTTGGTAGTTTGATAGGTATGGCGCTAAATAGGTAAATTAATTTGAGTAGAATGGTCATTTTATTATGTTAGCTCGTCCTACCCATGAGCAATTAATGGTTTTCCAATTGTTGAGATCCAGTTTTATTTGTTTAGAAAGTGTTTTGTAGTTGTTTTAGTATAATTGCTGTGTTTGTTTTGGTAGATAGATTCCTAAGTATTTTATATTGTCTAGGGTAATTTTAAATGGTGTTTCTCTTTCTACCTCTTGCTGTACTAATGTGTTGGAAATGTATAGAAATGCTGATGATTTATGTGCATTTATTTTGTATCCTGCAACTTTGCTAAAATCGTTGATTATTTCTACCAGCTTCTTAGTTGATTCTCTAGGATTTTTTAAGTAGACCATCATATCATCTGCAAAGAGTGATAGCTTAGTCTCCTCATTGCCTATTTTGATACCTTCAATTTCTTTTTCATCTCTAATTGCTACTGCTAGTGTTTCTAGTGCTATGTTGAATAATAGAAGTGATAATGGGTATCCTTCTTTCACTCCTGATCTTATTGGGAAGGCTTCTAATTTATGCCTATTGCATATGATGCTTGTTGATGGTTTTAGGTATATACTGTTTATTATTTTTAGGAAAGGTCCTTCTATTCCTATACTTTTCAATGTTTTCAATAGGAATGGATGCTGTATTTTGTCAAAGGCTTTTTCAGCATCTATTGAGATAATCATGTGATTTTTGTTTTTTAGACTGTTGATATGGTCAATTATGTGGATGGTTTTCCTAATGTTGAACCAGCCTTGCATTCCTGGTATAAATCCCACCTGATCATGGTGGATGATCTTCTTAATTACTTGCTGGAGTCTCTTTGATAGTATTCTATTTAAGATTTTTGCATCTATGTTGATTAGGGATATTGGTCTATAGTTTTCTTTTTCTGTTTTTGATCTCCCTGGCTTTGGAATCAGTACCATATTTGTGTCATAAAAGGAATTTGGTAGGACTCCTTCTTTGCTTATATCAAATAATTTGTATAGGATTGGGATTAGGTGCTCTTTGAATGTCTGATAGAATTCACTTGTGAATCCATCAGGTCCTAGTGATTTTTTCTTAGGGAGTTCTTTAATGGCTTGCTCAATTTCTTTTTCTGATATGGGATTATTTAGGTATTCTATTTCTTCTGCTGTTAATCTAGGCAATTTATATTTTTGTATATATTCATCTATATCTCCTAAATTGTTATATTGCCATATGATTGGGTGAAATAGTTTTTAATGATTGCCTTAATTTCCCCTTCATTAGAGGTGAGGTCTCCCTTTTCATCTTTGACACTTTCAATTTGGTTTTCTTCTTTCCTTTTTTTCTTAGATTGACCAGTACTTTGTCTATTTTATCTGTTTTTTCAAAATACCAGCTTCTAGTCTTATTTATTAATTCAATAGTTCTTTTACTTTTGATTTTATTAATTTCTCCCTTGATTTTTAGTATTTCTAATTTAATTTTCATCTGGGGATTTTTAATTTGCTCGCTTTCTAGTTTTTTGAGTTGCATGCCCAATTCATTAATTTCTGCCCTCCTTAATTTGTTAATATATGCACTCAAGTATATAAATTTCCCTTTGAGTACTGCCTTGTCTGTATCCCACAGAGTTTGGTAGGATGTCTCATCATTGACATTCTCTTCAATGAAATTGTTGATTGTTTCTATGATTTCTTCTTTGACTAATTGGTTTTGGAGAATCATGTTGTTTAATTTCCAATTACTTTTTGATTTGCCTGTCCAGGTGCCCTTACTAATTATTATTTTTATTGCATTATGATCTGAGAAGGTTGCATTTATTATTTCTGCTCTTTTGCATTTGTTTGTAATGTTTCTATGCCCTATTACATGGTCAATCTTTGTGAATGTACCATATGCAGCTGAAAATAAGGTATATTCCTTTTTGTCCCTATTTATCTTTCTCCACATATCAATTAAATCTAATTTTTCTAGGACTTCATTCACCTCTCTTACCTCTTTCTTATTTATTTTTCGGTTTGATTTATCTAGATCTGAAAGAGGAATATTTAGATCTCCCACTATTATGGTTTTACTATCTATTTCCTTCTTGCTCTGCCAGTTTCTCCTTTACGAATTTGGATGCTATGCCACTTGGTGTGTATATATCGAGCAGTGTTATTTCCTCATTGTTTATACTGCCTTTAATCAGGATGTAATGACCTTCCCTGTCTTTTTTAATCATATCTATTTTTTACTTTGGCTTTGTCAGAAGTCATAATAGCCACTCCTGCCTTCTTTTTCTCATTTGATGCCCAAAAGATTTTGCTCAAGCCCTTAACCTTAAATTTGTGTATGTTCACCCGCCTCATATGTGTTTCTTGTAGACAACCTATGGTAGGATTTTGGTTTCTAATCCACTCTGCTATTTGCTTCCATTTTATGAGTGAGTTCATCCCATTCACATTCGGAGTTATAATTATCAGTTGTGCATTCGCTGATATTTTTGTATCTTCCCCTAGTCCTACCTCTTCTTCTTACACTATTTCCTTTTAAACCAGTGGTTTGCTTTGAGCCGGTATCCCTTATCCCCTCACTTGATTAACTTCCTCTCTACCCCCTCCCTTATTATTCCCCCTTTTTATTTTTAAAGGCCTAATGAATTCCCTCCCCCTTCTTCTCCCCTCCCTTTTTTGACCTCCCCACTCCCCTGCGTCCCTTGATTTATCCCTTCTGACTTTCTCAGTGGGGTTAGATAGAGTTTTATATCCCAATGGATAATATAGCTACTCTTCCTTCTCCATGTTGATTACACTCAGAGTAAGGTTTAAATATTACCTCTTCATGCTCTCTTCCTCTCCTTCTTATCATAGTATTTGTCCCCTCCCCTTCCCATGCCCTCTTTCTGTGTAATAGAACAACCTATTTTTCTTATTCACTCAAGTTTCTCTTGATGTCCCCTACTATTCACCCCCCTCTTTCCCACCCCCCGTGTCATCTTAGACCATTTAGTATTTCGTCCTTTCCCTATGAATTATTCTTCTGATTGAATTCTATAATAGTGACTAGAGTTCACTACAGAGAATTATACATAGCATTTCTCCACATAGGAATACAGATAATTAGATCTTATTGAAGCCCTTAAAGAATCAAATTTAAAAAATTATGAGTTTTCTTTCTTTCCCCTCTCTTTCTTATTTACCTTTTCACGTTTCTCTTGATTTTTGTGTTTGGATATCAAACTTTCCATTCAGTCCTGGTCTTTTCTGTGCAAATACTTGGAAACCTTCAATTTTGTTCAATGCCCATACTTTCCCCTAGAAGTATATAGTCAGTTTTGATGGGTAGTTGATCCGTGTTTGAAGGCCCAGGTCTCTTGCCTTTCTGAATATCATATTCCAAGCCTTGCGGTATTTTAGCATGGAGGTTGCCAGATCTTGTGTGATCCTGATTGGTGCTCCTTGATATTTGAATTGTCTCTTTCTGGCTTCTTGTAAGATTTTTTTCTTTTACTTGGAAGCTCTTGAATTTAGCTATTATATTCCTGGGTGTTGTCTTTTCTGGGTCTAGTGTAGAGGGTGATCTATGGGTCCTTTCAATGTCTATATTGCCCCTTTGTTGTAGAACTTCAGGGCAATTTTGCTGAATAATTTCTTTTAGTTATGGAGTCCAAGTTTCTATTAATTTCTGCTTTCTCAGGAAGACCAATGATTCTCAAATTGTCTCTTCTCGGCTGGTTTTCTTGGTCTGTCACTTTTTCATTGAGATATTTCATGTTTCCTTCTATTTTATCAGTCTTTTGACTTTGTTTTATTTGTTCTTGCTGTCTTGAGAGATCATTAGCTTCTAATTGCTTAATTCTAGCCTTTAGGGATTGGTTTTCGGCTATAATCTTTTGGTTTTTGGCTATAATCTTTTGGTTTTTGGCTATGATCTTTTGGTTTTCCTTTTCAATCTGGTCATTTCTGGTGTTCCATTTGCTTTCAGTTCATTTGATTTCTGAGCCTCACTTTCCAATTGCAAAATTCTGCCTTTTAAACTGTTATTTTCTTGCCAGATCTCTTCCATCTTTCTCATCATCTCAGATTTGAACTCTTCAATAGCTTGTGACCAGTTTTCATTATTTTGGGAAGGTTTGGATATGATTACTTGTTTGTTCTCCTCTGTTGTCTGGATTTTCTCTGTGTAAAAGTTGTTGAGTGTTACAGAATTCTTCTTGATAATCTTTCTCTTCTGGGGTTCCCGATTTTGGCTTGCCATTGTTAGACCTGCACCTTCTGTGCTTTATCCTCACACTCAGGGTCTGTCTGCACTCTCTAGGCTCTGGAGGTCTCAGGTCTCGTTGTTCTCGGGTCAAGCCTCCTGGTTGTCCCTGATCTGCCCCTCTGCCCGAGGCTCCTTCAGCAGTCTCAGGGCACTGCTTCCACAGCCATGCTGCTGTCTGCACAGGGTTCCTACTTGAGGTCCAAGCCTGTGCTTGAGATCCTTGTCTGCACCTAGGGCAATACCTTCACACGTGCAGGCTGTCAGGGTCTGTATTCAAAGTCCATGTGCGTTCTTTGGGGTCCTAAGTCTTGCTGCTCTCAGGAACAAGCCCTGGAGCTGCCAATGACTTAATGGGTGCGCCAAATCTGCTTTAACTCTTGTGTGCTGGTCTTGGTGTTGTAAGTGGGGTGGGGGCTGGAGGACGGGCTTCTTCCTCTCACTTTTTAGTGAGAGCTGTTTCACCCCTTTATAGCATGGAAATGCCCCGATTCCACGTACCTTCATTGCTGCGCCCTGTTGTGGGGTCCCTTCGTTTGTCTGGATTTGTTTTTATGTCCCCTTGAGGAGTCCTGTATGCTTTGGTTAGGAGAGATCAAGCAGCTGCTCCTTACTCTGTTGCCATCTTAACCAGAAGTCCCCTGCACTCCCCCAGAACCTGATATCTTAATGTCTATTATACTAGTCCTTTCTTCCCCTCATAGTAATGATCTTAACAGGTTTTCAGAAGTGATTTTCAGATATCTAGGAATACCACTACTTCTTACTGATCATTTGCCTACTTTTGACTTGAGTAGTAGTAAGTATATGGGTGACAAAGTGAAGTGCAATAGCATTAGTGTATTCCTCACCTCCACATATATTGTATTCTTCACCTCCACATTTGCATATAAATATATGCCTTTTATGGTTGTTATAATCTCATCCCAGAGGTGGGAGGATTTCCCATGGGTCTTGGTGACCCCTGAATGGTTCCTGGAGGTTGGAAGCATTTCCCATCGGCTTCAGTGATCCCTGGATGGCTCCTGGAAGAGGGAGGATTTCCCATAAAGTTTGGTGACCCTTGGATGGTTTTATATTTGTAACTCTTTAGTTTACTCTACTGTTCCACTAGGATGATAATTTAGGTTCTTGGTGACATTCTTGACCCAAAAGATCTTCATTAGCAGTGTAAGTAGGACCTGTTTTCTCATTTCATGATCTATACCCAGGATATAAGGTGTATATAAAGAACTTCCAGCGCACTAGGGGAACTCAGCCTGCCTGGGAAGGTCCATTCCAAGTCCTGTTAACTACTCTAGCAGCTATCAAAATTAGAGAAAAGGACTCTTAAGATTCATTGTTCACATATAAAACGAGAACCTTCTATGGATACTGAATAACTGTATCCTGTAATTAAAAAATATACTCCTCCTATGATTGAACTGGAGATATAATTCCATAGACAAGTTGGATACTGTTTTAGCTAACACATTGTCATGGAATCAATATTAATGCTTTTTTTTTTATTTTAAAGGATAAGTTTAAAATATCCATTAGTGTTTATATCAATGCATACTCAAAAACTTTAGACCTTAGAAACATGCCATTAATTCTTTTTTTTTTTAAGAATTTTTTTTAAACCCTTGTACTTTGGTGTATTGTCTCATAGGTGGAAGATTGGTAAGGTGGGCAATGGGGGTCAAGTGACTTGCCCAGGGTCACACAGCTGGGAAGTGGTTGAGGCCAGGTTTGAACCTAGGACCTCCTGTCTCTAGGCCTGACTCCACTCCACTGAGCTACCCAGCTGCCCCATGCCATTAATTCTTAAGTGTTATGGGACTTTGACTAATAATTATGTCTGATTTCAGAAGAAGGAATCACAAAAGAGCCACTGTACAGTGCCAAAAAGCACAGGGTCAAGAAGACCAACCAATCCTGGTGGGATTGATGAGAATCTGTGCCAAAACAGAGGATTTGTTTTGAGATTTGACGAAGCCACTATTTGACAATGTCATACATAGGATTTCCTCATGCCAGATTTCTGACAACATACCTCAGTTTGGCTACAATTTTGACTCCCTTCTTCCTGAGAGTGAACATAAAATCAGACAAGGGAATCATATTTCCCTTTTGCTTCATATTCTAGTCCCTTTTCTTTCTCTGTATAGTAGGGCAATTTTCTGTAGTTCTGGCTGCCAATAGGTAAGGGCTACATTGTTACAATTGTCCTACAGGCTTGCAGGACATTAATCACTTTAATTGGGCGCTGATTCAAGGACCTGTTATGGGCTTATTCTTGATTACTTAGAATTTTATATTCATATACCTCCATAACTTAGCCATGTATCCCAGGGTGATTCTGATTTTGGTCAACACCCTCTTCAGGGGGGATTATATAATTGTCATAAATTCAAGATTAAAAATTTTTTTTTTCTTGTTTGAGAGTAATTTCAGCAAAAGAAGCTTGTTAACTCCCCAATTCAAGAAAGTGAACTGTTTGGAAAATGTGCCATGGGGAAGCCTGTAGAGGCCATACTCTGCATTGGGAGATCCAGATTGAACTTTGGGATATTCCTTTACAATCTTTAGACTAGGTGATCAGCTAGAAGTGAGACTCCTCTCAGCTCTTGTAGTCAAAACTACACCGCTACAACTTTTTCTGACCTTACTCTTTCCTAGGTTCACAATCTAGGTAAGCCCTCCTTATTCTGTAATTCTATCTCTAAGTAGAGGTCTCTCATTAATCCACCTTGGATCCATGACTTAGAATTAGGAAGTAAATAGCAAAACTGAGTTAGCAGTTGTCTCTCAATCCTGGACAAGTTTAGGCCACTCTATGCTGGATATGGGACTTTTGCTTGTCCATTGCTCCATTTTTTTCTCTTTTGGAATGATTCACATAACACTCTTAGCTAGACCTTATCTCCAGTGTCCATAGACATCTCTGACTCTCTATGTGGACCTGGAAAAAAGACCTACTGTGTTTCTTTATGGATTTCCTTGGCATGTTTTTTTGTTTGCAGGAGTGTAGTGGTGATGGTGTGTAAGAGAATTCTTTACTCTGTTGTCTATCCTGAGTTAATGCTAACTTATGTACCTCAATAGATTGTGAAGACAGGATTAACTCTCCTTTGTCCAGCTTTTGATTGAATCAACACACACTTGAACTAGGTGGAGGAGCTCAAAAACCACTTAGAACCCTCAGAAACTCAACCAACCAGGATGAGTATTCACCACCCCAGAAGATGAATTTTAGAAAATTCACACCCTTAGATGAGAACTTAACCTTCAGAAGGTGAGAAGTTGATCCCACAGACACTGACCCCCTGGACAGTGTTAGACAATTTGGAAACTGATTGGCCCCTGTGAAGAGGGGAAGGGACAAGGAGCCACCATAAAAAACAACAAATCCTTCAGCTTGAGGCAGATTGTCTTTGAGAAGATAGTCTGAAGAGAGTGTCTTCTGGAGATAGTCTTAGAAGGAGCTTTGCTGGAGGAGGCTGCATGGTTACTCATTATTGGCCCTCCTGGCTGAGGACTAGTATAGGTGTTTTCTCTATCCTCTTTCACATTTCTCTACTTGATTCTTTCCCCTCTATTTTTGTAAATAAATCTCTGACCCAAGATACAATGAATATTGGTGACCACTTAATTTTATAAAATTATTGTTTAATCATTAAGTTTCACCTTTATAGTGGTGGTGTGTGGAGCTCACTGTATTTCTTCTGGCTATCATATTGTCTTGACTCTAGATCTGAGGAGTTGAGTTTTCAAGAAAACAAGTTTTCCTAAGAAGTGGAGGTGAGGAGGATATACATTTAATGCATGAGGAATACTAGTGCAAAGGCATGGAGATGGAAGATGTGATATTTTGCAAACAGTAATAAAACCAGTGTGGTTGAAACATAAAATGTATGAATGGAAGAAATGTGCCCTTAGGACAGAAGGTATTTGGGGTTAGGTTGTGAACTATTTTAAATACCAAAGGAGTTTTTTTTTTAATCCCTTGAAGCAATAGAGAACCTGCAATAAGCATCTACCTTCCAGACCACAGCCATTGCCATTTCAATTCCTGCATAGATGAGGTGGGGGGGCGGGTGGATTGGAGAAACCATGGAAAAGTAGGAAGATAGAGTTGAAATGTTGAGTTTGGAGACCTGCAAATAGGCAGATCTTATTCCATGGGAAACAAAGGCAATGTTTTA
Organism: Gracilinanus agilis; assembly: GCF_016433145.1. NCBI lineage: Eukaryota > Metazoa > Chordata > Mammalia > Didelphimorphia > Didelphidae > Gracilinanus > Gracilinanus agilis. Next base: position 111,740,825 of record NC_058130.1, on the reverse strand, counting down.
AACATTGAAAATTATCAGGCTTCTTATCTTATAAAAACACAGAACTACTAAGTAGTCAGAAAAACCAAGTCTTTAATCAGGAAAGAGATAGGTCCAGTAATCAGTGGCTATCACAGAGACAAGTGCCCCAAACTACATTGGAGCTTGGGGACATATCCCTGGGAGAATGCAGCTGACTAGATGATTCTCCCAAGAACAATAGAATTTAGGGAACTTATATACAGTTTGGGGAACTAAGGACAGGGAAATATGATTGATTGGCATTACCAAGGCTATAAGGAAATGAGAAGTCCAAGACAAAATTATCAGGGAGAGGCTGATGCTTTTTTTTTTTTGTTTGTTTGTTTTTTTTGTTTTTTTTTTTAAACCCTTGTACTTCGGTGTATTGTCTCATAGGTGGAAGATTGGTAAGGGTGGGCAATGGGGGTCAAGTGACTTGCCCAGGGCCACACAGCTGGGAAGTGGCTGAGGCCGGGTTTGAACCTAGGACCTCCTGTCTCTAGGCCTAGCTCTCACTCCACTGAGCTACCCAGCTGCCCCCGAGGCTGATGCTTTACAATGAATACAAAAGGGAAAGATACAGCCAAGAAGGGCTGGGCTACCTGGGAGAGGACTTTGATACAATGGAAGAAACTACTCTCACAAAACGATATTTAATATTTGATGAAATCTACCTTAAGTTCTAGTGTTCTGTATGAGATGGGTGAGTCTGGGATTTCCCTCAGGTTGAGTTCTCAAGGCAAACTTGGGGTCTCCAGATTTCCAGTTGACAGGCTCATACTGCAGCATCACTCCCTTCCTCCCAACTTAGTGATCCTAACACTATTACTAGAATAATTGGACTACAGTAATTCAAATTTTAAAGTGTCAAGAGGAAATGGTCTTTCTAGGTAAGGGGAGGGGTAGAGATTGAGGAGAGAAGGTGAGAACTCAAGTTGAGGTCAAGAGACAAGACCCCAGTAAAGGAAAGAACTTTGGCGATTGTCTGAATCTCTTGATTCTAGAGTAATTTTTTTTCAGAGGAGGCAAATGAAGATCACAACTGAGGCGTGAAATACTAGACCGAAGGTCAGGATTCGAAACGACGTCTCCAGACCTCAGTTCGGGGATCTTCCCCCCCCTTCCCCTCCCCTCCCCTCCCCTCCCTTCCCAGTCCTACTCCCACTCCCATCCGCCAGGCTCCTCACGCCTCATCTTTATGTAGGGACACTTCGGTCTGGGAATCCGGGTGGGGAGGAGGTAGAGATGTGGGACACTACAGTGCAGGGCGTGGGGGTGGGGGGTGGGGAGGCGGTGCCAGAGCCAACGGGCCGAGGCGGGAAAAGGGCCGCGCACGCGCAACAGCTTCGAGCTCTGGTGGTCCCGGGATGGGGCCAGGGAAGGCGGAGTTTCGAGAAGGAAACTTGACCCGTTAGCGGTCCGCTGGCGGCGGTGCCGCCTTCCCCGCCCCCCTCAGGCCGTTAGCGCCCTTCTCCCCAAATTTGGGACGGGGGGGGCGGGGGTCGAGCAGAGCGGCGCGCTCCAGCCTAGCGCCCAGGCAAATGTGAACTTGACCAGCTAGGTTGAGGGAAGCCCTGGCCAGTCAAGGTGGAGCCTGCAGAGTACACGATATATGGGCCCCCGGCCCGGGTAGTGCCTGAGCCCCGTCAGGCCTGCCCCCCAACTCCTCCGCCCCGGGGGAGGAGCTCCTTAGAGGGGGCGTCGTCCGACGAGCAACAACGGCTGGAAGAAGAGCTGAGGAACCTCCGGGTGGAGCTTATCCACTGCCAGGTACTGAGGACTCCACCTTGCCCCGGGAGCGCTGGGGCCCCCTAGGGCCTTGGGGGGGGGG
>NC_058130.1:111715809-111735125 GCF_016433145.1 Gracilinanus agilis | reverse complement strand
AAGAATGGAGTTGGATTTCCAGGTGTTTTGAGGACAAAGCCCAACTTAATTCAGGCTTTCAGCTCTTTTCAATTTAACCTCTAGGAATCCAGAACTACTCCTTTATTTTTCAATCCCTCCCTCCAGACAGATGTTTTGGCTCCTTATCCTCTCTAGTTCTGATACTTTGACCCAGTAAAATGTGATGGCAAACAAAATGCTAGGTGAGGCAATGAACAGATCATAGAATTTTAGAATTAGAAGGCACCTTAGAGACCATAAAATTATACCATTTAGAACTGAGAGATCAGTTAGGCCCAAACTTATTTTATAGTTAAGGAAACTGGGCTTGGAGAAGTAATTTGCATAAGGTAGCAAAGGGAGGATCATAGTTTAAGACCTGGAAGGATCTTCAGACCAATTGCTTTTGATCAGAAGGAATTTTGTGGAGATGTTTTCCATCATCTTCTTGTTCCAGTTTTAATAATAATTTAATTTATTTATTATATTTATTTAATAATATAAATATTTATAATATATAATATGCAATAAATAAGTATATATTTATTGGTATAAATATATATTTATATATTATAATTAATTTAATGATAATAAATTTGACACATTATTTGATGATTTGAGGTGGTAGCTTCTAGTGCTGAGACCAGTGTTTGCCATTTTTCCTTGTGTTATTAAATAAATTTAAAATAAGATATTTTTAGAGTTGAAAATCACTTTCAGGAAAAAATTCATTTTTTTCCTACAAAATTTACTTTATAGGAAGTCTAGCAGTATCAGATTTTTAACTATATTGTAAAGCTGTGATTATCAAAACTATCTAGTACTAAGAAATAGAAAGGTAGATCAGTGGAACAGAAGACATACAACAAGCAGTAGTAAAATATCATAGTAGTAAAGATCCAAGTTTTTGGGATAAGGATTCACTATTTGCTAAAAATTGTTGGAAAAATTGGAAAGCAATTTGGCAGAAACTAGGTATAAACCAATATCTTACACCATTTACTAAGATGAGATCAAAATGAATATATAGCCTAGACATCAAGAGAGATATAAGCAAATGAGAAGAACAAAGAACATATTACCTATCAGATTTATGAATAGAAGAACAGACTTTTAATATAAATAACAAATTAATAAAATTTTACTTTATTACATTGTACAGATAGGTACACACATATTGGATGAGATACCTTCACAACCCCTTTTGGAGATGTGATTGATTTGTTTATGTAGCATTAGAATTTTACTGAAAGGTAGATGGGAGGCATAATTATGAAAGGGAATATTTTTAAAAAGCTCAGTCTTTGTGTTTACACTGGAGAGTGTAGAAACTGGGGTACATAATAGTGCTTCCTTTTATTTACTTAAAGTATGAATTTTTAAATCTACAACTGTTAGGTTGGAAAGCATGATAGTAAAAACAAGAATTCTTTTAGTTTTTTTATTTTTTATCTTTAAGGCTGACAAAGAATTTGTATGGTCTTTATGGAAACAGCTCCAGGCAACAAACCCAGATCTCACAGAAGCAGTTGGTCTGGTTATGGAAAGGTGAGTCCTATAATTGTAATTCCTTCCTGTGACATGGGGGGTGATGTTGAGTTCTTTAAGGCAGCATTAGTTTTTGTACATCTCTTGGCAGGCCCTCCTAAGCTTAAAGAGCTTTGAGGAGAGGTCTGGTGATGAACTCTCTGTAATTTCAGACTAGCCTAAATCAGTATAGAGAGACTGATCACCAAATTGACTGCACAGTGATGTCTTTTTTGGGCATAGTAAATTATCTAAAGTGAGTAAATCTTATCAGTTTCTTATATGGCATAATAGTTTGTGAACATGCTATTTTCTCTTATTAGCTTGTAAGCTTCTAGAGAACTATGTCTGTGTCATAGCTGTTTTTCTATGTCCTAGCCCTCCTCTTTAATGAAGACAGTCATTTGTACCTTTTTCCATCTAACCTCCTACTCTTGCCTAAGGACCTTTGAACCACTGACCATCACTTCCTAGAGAAAAGTTATCTTTTCATCTGCCCTGCTGTTGACTTTGCTCCTTACCATCTAAAGATCATCCTTCCCCACCCCTCCAGTAGATAATGATTTCAGTTTTGGAGTGAAATTGCCTTTATTGATTATTGAAGGTGAATAAATTACATCTTAAGATTATATACATAGCTAGGCTCAGAATCTAGTCTCATTCCATTCATTAGGCCCTAACCTTTGACCACTGAGCTGCTGGCCATCAGAACTAGGGCTTTGATAGGGTGGTCATTTTGCCATTGCTATATGCAGTCCTTTCTCACTTTTTCTTTAGGAATGATACAATCAACAATACCCTTGCTACTATGAAGTATGTGGCAATCTATGGCTTTACTATGAATCTCTGTGATTCATTGTAGTAGACTGTACAGGCAGAAACTTTCTTTTCTGACTTTCATTCTCTGTTCCCTCAAATGCAGTCATGTCAGCCCTGATCCCCTCATGTCACCCAAAGGATAGGTGAATAAACTGGCCCAGGTGAGAAAGCCAGCCAAAGATTCTTTGCTGATCAAACAGTGGATCTTCTAGGAGTGCCTATTGCATTTCAGTCCTGAGCAAAGTGAGACCCAGTAACAAATTAAGTAATTGACCAAGTTGTTAAGGATGATGGCTGCTAATAGGAACTGACTCTAGCCAGTTAGATTCTATGTGAGAATGTGCCAAATTATCTCTTTATGTCTAAATTATCAAAACACTTGTAGAAGAATACGTTTCTCTTTTAGTTTTCACGTAGAAAGAGAGTCAAGATCAGTTTTTAACTCCAATCTTGTTTATCTTGTTATCGTTATCTCTGAATTATAGGGTGAGTAGAATAGATATTATTGGTGTAGTGAAAAGAGTATTGGATTTAAGAACCCTGAATTAAAACCCTGACTTTTATCAGTAAAGGCTTGTGAACATGTTGTATAAAATGAAGACATTAGTTCTAATGTCTCTGGCTATAAAATTCCATGATTCTGTAAGAAGAAACACCAAGGTAACATTTGTTGTTTAGTCATTTCAGTCATGTTGTGACTCTCTTTGAGGTTTTCTTGGCAAATATACTAGAAAGTTGCTGTTTCCTTCTTCAGATCACTTTACAGATAAGGAAACTGAGTCAAACAGGGTTAAATTCTTGCTGAAGGACACACAGCTAGTAAGTGCCTGCGGCCAGATTTAAACTTAGGAAGATGAGTCTTCTTGAATCCAGGCCTCATACTTTATCCACTGTACCACCTTGCTGTCCTAAGGTAACATAAGATTCCATCATATTTCCTCTTCTTATTTGGAAAGAGAATAATAGGATAAAAAGTGCTTGTTTAGAGCTTATCTCCTATTCCTCCCATTTAACTTCACTTAGACTAGCTTTATTGGAAGATTTACTGAATGTCTGTAGTTTCAACTCAACTCTTAATGAGGGACAAAAAGTTTATTTTATATAAGATAATGTATTGTCCTTAGAGAAGGATGGACCCTATCTATAGCTTTCTTTAGGCAAGTCCACTGGGATTTTATATCAGAAGCCCAAGACAGCCTGCAAACAATATTTGTAATCATCAGAAGGACTATCAGTTCTTCTGAACTGAAGAACACCATACCGGCATTTAACTATGTAATGAGAACTCAGGGGAATAAAGATGTTGAAATCTTGCATTGATGCATAAGAAAGATATTTAATCTTCTCACTTTTAAAGGCTTTTGTTTTTCTGCCTGCATTACTGGTCTCATCCCCTTTTGTGGTCTCCAGCAGATTGACCTCACTCATCCCAACTCTCACTCTATTCTTCAGGCTTTTCCTATCATTAACTTCTTCTTCACTGCCTGTGAATAAGAAGGTACCTGCCTTCCCCATTCTTTGAAACAGAAACGAAATCATTACTTCTCTGATTATTTCTACTAGCTATTAACTGTGAAACTCTTTGGAAAAACCCCTTCTAGGTGATTTCTTTTCTTTCCCTTTCTTATCCTCCTTTACTATTAAAACTTCTTCATTCTGGCTTCCAGAATCATCAGTAGCTGAAACTTCTTTCTTCAAAGTTATCAGTGATCTTCTACTTGCCAAATGGAATGGCCTTTTTTCATTTCTTATCTTTCTTGACCACGTTAGCCTTTAACTTTGAATGGTCATAGTTTCTATTCTCTCCAATTTTAAGGTTTTAAGATACGATTGTCTCTTGGTTCTTATACCTTTCTGGCTACTTCTCAGTCTCTGTGCCATGCCCACTAAATGTGTGTGGTCCTGTAATACTCTTTTGGGCCCTTTTCTCTTTTTGCTCTATACAGTATTACTTGGTAACTTCATCAGTTCACATGGGTTCATTTATTTCTTTATAGGTGATTCCTGAAACTATATGCCCAACTGTAATTTCTATCTTGAATTCCAGCCCCACATAATCAACTTTATATTTTACATCTGAAACTGGATGTCCTGTAAGCATTTTAAGGTCATAATTTCCAAAACAATATATTGTCTTCTGCCCTCATATCTCCCTTCTTTCCATCCTTCCAATTACTATTAAGGGAATTACTAAATTCCTAGTCACTTAGGCTTACAAACTCAGTATCATCTTTGACTCATTCATAAAGACCCTAGCTATTGTTATCATATCTTATTTCTACTTTTTTCAACAGCTCATATGTGTCTTCTTCACTTCACTCACACAGCTTCTACCCTAATACAGGCCTTTATCATTTCTTGACCATACAAGTGTAATAGCATTTTAATTGATCTCCCTATGTCAAGTCTCACCCCACTCTATTCTACCAGTCCCCACTTATTTTACAGGGTTATTTGTTTTGGATTTATTACTCCCTTCTCCCCTCAGTAAATTCCAGTGGCTTCTTCTTACACCAAGGATCAAATACAAAATCTTGTGCTTGGCATTTAAAGCCCTTCTCAATCATTACTCTTCCTACCTTTCCAGTCTTAGTTTTCACTCTTCTCTCATACTTTATAATCAAGTTACAATGTCTTGCTCTTTCTTATATGTGACACTCACATCTCTTGACTCCCTGCCTTTGCATTAATTGTACCCCATGCCTTCAATATTTTTTCCTCATCACCTTTGTCTCCTAGCTTCCCTGACATCCTTAAACTTAGTTCAAATTCCACCTTCATTTAATTCCACCTTCTGTAGGAGGTTGTACCACAGTACCTTTCCGCAGTGCTTTTCTCTCTGAGAATACTTTCTCTCCATATTATACAACTTGTATATTTAAATTATTTGCATGATGATGATGTATAATTAGAAAATCTTGAACCCTTGGACTTCATCTCCCAGCATCCCTTTACTCCTTCATCCCCACCTTGCATATTTATGTTGTTTGTATATAGTTGGTGGAACTCTGCCTTTCGTTCTCTTTTTCCCATATGTGAGACAGGATGAGCTGCCTTTTTACTTTCCTTTTTTGCTTCAAGTTATTATTAATAGAAATAATTTATTAAATGTAATACTTGGAGTATTTGGATATTAATTTTTTAATCTCACAACTCCTTAGAATGTGAGAACATGGATAATTTTTTTCTCTTGACTATATGGAACCATAAAATTGAAAATTGATTTTAATTCTATTTTTTATTTTTAAGTTCAATTAATTAATTAATTGTGAATATTTTTCCAGGGTTACATGTTCTCTTTCCCCTCTTCCTACCCCTTCCCATAGCCAACACGCAATTCCAACGGGTTTTACATGTCATTGATCAAGACTTATTGCCATATTATTAATATTTGCATTTACATATTATTAATATTTGGATTTGGATGATTGTTTAGAGTCTACAGCCACAATCATATCCCCATCGACCCATGTGATCAAGCAGTTTTTTTTTTCTGTGTTTCTGCTCCCACAGTTCTTTCTCTGGATGTGGATAGCATTCTTTCTCATAAGTCCCTCAGAATTATCCTGGATAATTGCATTGCTACTAGTAGAGAAGTCCATTACAATCGATTGTGCCACAGTGTATATGTTTCTGTGTGCAATGTTCTCCTGGTTCTGCTCCTTTCACTCTGCATCAATTCCTGGAGGTCATTCCAGTTCATGTGGAATTCCTCCATCACCAACCTATACCACAATTTAGTTAGCCATTCCGTAATCGAAGGACATCCCCTCATTTTCCAATTTTTTGCCACCACAAAGAACTTGGCTATAAATATTTTTGTACAAGTCTTTTTCCTTATGATCTCTTTAGGGTATAAACCCAGAAGTAGTATGACTGGATCAAAAGGCAGGCAGTCTTTTAAAGCCCTTTGGGCTTAGTTCCAAATTGCCTTCCAGAATGGTTGGACCAATTTACAACTCCACCAGCAATGCACTAATGTGTCCCCTTCAACATTTATTCCTTTCCTTTGCTGTCATATTGGCCAATCTTCTAGGTGTAAAGTGGTACCTCAGAGTTGTTTTGATTTGCATTTCTCTAATTATAAGAGATTTAGAACACTTTTTTATGTGCTTATTGATAGTTTTAACTCTTTTATCTGAAAATGGCCTATTCAAAAGTCCTTTGTCCATTTATCAATAGGAGAATGGCTTGATTTTTTTTTTGTACAATTGATTTAGCTCCTTATAAATTTTGAGTAATTCGACCTTTGACAGAGGTTTCTATTATAAAGATTTTCCCCCAGTTTGTTGCTTCCTTTCTGATTCTGGTTGCATTAGTTTTATTTGTACAAAACCTTTTTAATTTAATGTCATCAAAATTATTCATTTTATATTTTGTAATATTCTCTATCTCTTGCTTGGTCTTAAAATCTTTCCTTTCCCATTTCTCTGACAGGTATACTATTCTATGTTCACTTAATTTACTCATAGTTTCCTTCTTTATATTTAAGTCATTCACCAATTTTGAATTTACTTTGGTGTAGGATGTGAGATGTCGATCTAAACCTAATTTCTTCCATACTGTTTTCTAATTTTCCCAGCAGTTTTCATCAAATAGTGGATTTTTATCCCCAAAGCTGGGATCTTTGGGTTTATTGTACACTATCTTGCTGAGGTCATTTACCCCAAGGCTATTTCACTGAGCCTCCCTTCTGTCTCTTAGCCAGTACCATATTGTTTTGATGATCACTGCTTTATAGTACAATTTAAGATCTGGTACTGCTAGACTACCTTCCTTCACATTTTTTTTTTCATTATTTCCCTTGATAGTCTTGATCTTTTGTTCTTCCAAATGAACTTTATTTTAATTTTTTCTAATTCAATTGTAAAAAAGTTTCTTGGTAGCTTGATAGGTATGGCACTGAATATGTAAATTAATTTGGGTAGGCTTGTCATTTTTATTATGTTAGCTTGACCTACCCATGAGCAATTAATGCTTTTCCAATTGTTTAGTTCTAGTTTTAATTGTAGTTGTGTTCATATAATTCTTGTGTTTGTCTTGGCAAATAGATTTCTAAATATTTTATATTGTCTGGGTGATTTTAAATGGAATTTCTCTTTCTAACTCTTGTTGCTGTGTTGTTTTGGAAATATATAGAAATGCTGATGATTTATGTGGGTTTATTTTGTTTCCTTCAACTTTGCTAAAGTTGTTAATTATTTCCACTAGCCTTTTAGTTAATTTTCCGGGGTTCTCTAAGTATATCATCATATCATCTGCAAAGAATGATAGTTTAGTCTCCTCACTGCCTACTTTAATCCCTTCAATTTCTTTTTCTTCTCAGATTGCTACTGCTAGCATTTCTAGTACAATATTGAATAAAAGAGGTGATAATGGGCATCCTTGCTTTACTACTGATCTTATTGGGAATGCTTCTAACTTGTCCCTATTGTAGGTGATGCTTGCTGATGGTTTTAAATATATAATGTTCATTATTTTCAGGAAAGGACCTTTTCTTCCTATACTTTCTAGTGTTTTCAATAGGAATGGGTGTTATATTTTGTCAAAGGCTTTCTTGTATCTGTTCAGATAATCATGTGATTTCTCTTGGTTTGGTTGTTGATATGATCAATTATGTGGATGGTTTTTCTAATATTAAACCATGCTTGTATTCCTGGTATAAATCCCACCTGATCATAGTGAATAACTCTTGCTGGAGTCTTTTTTGCTAATATTCTATTGAAGATTTTTGCATCTATGTTCATTAAGGAGATTGGTCTGTAGTTTTCTTTCTCTGTTTTTGGTCTGCCTGGCTTTGGAATCATACTGGTATCATAAAAGGAATTTGGTAGAACTTCTTTGCTTATTTTGTCAAATAGTTTGTATATTATTGGGATTAGTTGTTCTTTATGTTGATAGAATTCACTTGTGAATCCATCTGGCCCTGGGGATTTTTTCTAAAAATATCAAATGCTTCACGAATTCGTGTGTCATCCTTGTGCAGGGGCCATGTGTTCCAGTTTTAGTATATGTACTGCTGAATCAAGCACTTTTAATTCTATTTTTAAGGCTTAGGTCAAGCAAGATTTAATATTTTCCTTGGTTTTAAGTTTTATTCAGGTAATTTCAGGTCACTTGGGTCATAGTTTTATTCTATTCAGGTAACCTCAAGTCACTAGTCTCACAATTCTTATTTTGTAACTTGTATCTCCACCCTTGCAAACTTACCTAACACACATTTGGGGGCTGCGGGGGCGGGGGGAGAAGATCAAGTTTAAACTATTGTAGGCTACACCTATCCCTGCAGAGAAATCCTTTCATTTGAGGACTGTTTGAATCTCCTGCAGATTCTTCCCATCTCAGGGTTGGTTTACCTTGCCTGATGATCAGAATCATGCTTTGTTTGTGGCTAAAGGGTTTTTTAGAAGGAGAGGTCCAAGCTTTGGTAATATCAAAGTGAGATCAGAGGGTTTTTACTTTCTGGCCATTCAGAGTAAGACACATCTACATAGCTCTAAATTTTGCTTTTTCATTTTGTTAATTTCTATAGAATACCACATTATTCCTCTGGTTTCTGGGGTATCGTGCTAACCAATGACCCACCTTGCTAATAGATTTATGTTTTACTAAAAAGCTGATAGTACTTGGAACTCAGGATGAGCTTACCTTTTTTTTACAAACATGACAGTTGGGAGTCTGTCCAGAATGCAGGAGAGAGGCTGATCCCTGAAACAAACTCTTGCCTTCCTGAATATAATGTTCCAACCTTGAGGTTCTTTAGTGTGGAGGCTGCCAGATCCTTTGTAATCCTGACTAGGGCTCCTTGATATCATAATTGTCTCTTTCTGGCTGCTTGTAATAGTTTCTCTGTGGCCTGGAATTTCTTGAATTTGGCTATTGCATTCCTGGGTGTTGTCTTTTGAGCATTTAATGTAGTGAGTAATCTATGGACTCTTTCACTATCTATTTTGCTGTCTTGTTTAAGAATATCAGGGCAGTTTTCTTGAATAATTTCTTACAATATGATGTCAAGGCTTTTATTTTTTCCCAGGCTTTCAGGTAGACCAATAATTCTCAGATTGTTTCTTCTGGATCTATTTTCTAGGTCAATTGTCTTTTCAATGAGATATTTCATGTTTCCTTCTTTTTTGTCATTCCTTTGATTTTGCCTTATTAATTCTTGCTGTCTCGTGAGATCATTGGCTTCTACTTGCCCAATTCTAGTCTTTAAAGACCAATTTTCAGCTATGATATGATATTATTTTCCTTTTCGGTTTGGTCTATCCTGCTTTTCATGGCTTCCAGCAGGCCAATTCTAGTCTACAGTTTGCTTTCATTTTTCATTTCAATTTCATTTCATTTGATTTCTGTTCCTCTTTTTCCATGTGGATGATGATGGGTTCTGAAATCAAATTTGGTAGATTTTGGCCACTTCCATAATTTGTAGTATTTTTCATTTTCTAAAAGAACCTCCTAATTGCTTTAGAAAAATAGCATTAAATATGTCTAAATTTGTATGATCCACATAATATGATACTCAAATAATTAACTTTAACTTTGCCCACTAGTTTTAAGTAGAAAGTATTTTTTAAAAAAAGAATTGCCCAGGTAGCGTAAGAGAGGAATTGATGAATTAAAAGATATGGCCCAGCACGTCTATGAAGGAAAATATATAAAGAAAAAGAAAAATCCAAGCCTAGGGCCCAGGCTAAATGTTTCTACCGTCTAAAAGAAGGTCATGTTGTAAAATAATATATGCGGAATGGTTATAACATAAAGAAGAGGGATTCGGAGAATAAAGATAGCCCTTAAGATGAAACTGTCTCTGGGGAATATTAGAGATTTTTGCTGTTGAGCTTACCTTTAATGTTATCACTAAATATTTGACATTAGGGAAATATGTTTAAAAACTGCAAAAATAAGATTTTGTCCTTAAGTTTCTTTGATCAAGATTTTTCTATAGGCCTTATGCAATCAATTTAGAATGTAAAAAATTAATTTTTAAAAATGTCTTCTACTATTATAAAACCATTGTTTAAGAAATGTTCATTGAAAAATGCAGCTCTCATGGTTCAGAAATTACAGCATATTATCAGGATATTTTTAAAGAAAGGAGAGGAATATTGAATCTGTGGACAAAATTCTATCTAGATTCTGAAAAGTAAAAAGTGGATCAGTTTTTTTGTTTATTTAGAAAATTTTCCCATGGTTACATGATTCATGTTCTTTCCCCCTTGTCTTCCTTCCCCCTCCCAGAACTGAGAAGCAGTTCCACTGGTTTATACATACATGTTTTATTGCTCAAAATCTATTTCCATATTATGGTTCAGTTTTGAATCATTCTTTGCCTAGAGATTGACTAGTTTGTTTTAAGTAGGAAAGGAAAAAAGGGCAATTGAACCTGTTTACAACCATCAAAATGGTGAATTGAAACTGGGAATGTGTCTTGAATATGAGTGAATTTTCAAGAAGAGTTGGCATCTTAATTTATCTGACTCTTAAGAACTACCTCCTCAAAAAGAGAAAGACTTGTGAGCGACCTGAAAGTAAGTAAATTTTAGCTTGCAAGACTGCTTTTGAACAGATTTTAAGTAAACCATAGACAAAGTTCCAAGGATATAGGCATTTAGAAGAGATTTTTTTTGATTCATATAAAGGCAAGGAATTTTAAAATCATATACATTTTAAATGTAATAGTATGGGGGAAGCTAGGTGACTTAGTGGATTGAGAGTCAGGCCTAGAGACAGGAGGTCGTGGGTTCAAATGTGGCTTTAGATCTTCCTAGCTGTATAATTCTGGGCAAATCACTTAGCCCTCCTTGCCTATCCCTTACCACTCTTTTGCCTTTAAACTGATACATAGTATTGATTCTGAGATGGAAAGTAAGAGTTTAAAAAAATATAATAGTGACAGCCAAGGGAAAGAATTTTTATTAAATAAAGTTATATCAAATGCTTTCCTCAAGTAATAGTGGTTTTTCTGGTCATCAATAAATTGACCACTTAACATATCAGTGAAACCAAAATTAATGTTTAAATTTATTTGAATAAAATTGTGTGAATAACTCAAATTTGGAAGGTATTGAATAAGTTAGGACAAAAGGGGTTTGCTTTAAAAAAATAACATGATGTCTTAGTCTCTCCAGCACTGTTTGTTGTAATAGCACTTTACACTTACTGTTGATCTTCTAATTTACCTTTAGCCCATAAAGGCCAGTAAATCATCTTATGTCGGAAATTGATCAGTCAACTGATTTAATAGGACAAAACTTTGCAACTCAGATCTGAAGCACAATATTGTTTTATTAACTATATAAACCACTTGACAATGAATGTTAGCGATGGAGAGATTAATTTTTTAAATGATTAATTGATAAATACAGAAATGCAAAGGAAAAAATCAATAAAATTTGTTCTATTGTTAATCTAGATTATGTTTTGGAAATTAAATAGGAGAGAGCTGAGAAAACTTTTTCCTCTTAGCAATTTTAGTTGGACAGTGCTCTGTCCTTAAAAAACCTACTTTCTAATGTTAATACTGCAGAAAATGGCCAATGCCTCTGGGCAATGTGAAGCCACTTTCTTAAAGTATATAGTAAGGCTACATTAAGAACATGAGGGAACAGATTCAGTTCTTTGAGTGACTCAAAAGAAAACAAAGGGAATAAAAATTTATAGAAACATGGAAAATGCACCAGGAATCTTTGAACATAAATCAAATTGATGGCAAAAAACTTTAGGTTTAAAATTGCTACTATCTAATAGCCCTTTGTAAATTGAGTTTTAAATAGTATCATTTGTGATGACAAAATCAGAAGTGATTTTTTACCTGATTTAAGGTGAAATGTGTTCCCTTGTAAGGGTAATTGTGGTATATTGGAACTTAATACAAACTGTAATTGCTATTTGGCAAGTTTATTGGTTGCCTCACCTTAGGTGCATTATTACTCCACTGTTTAATCTCAGTTTGTTAATCTATAAACTGGATAAAAATAGTACCTATCCATAGAATTGATGGAAAGGACAAAATAATGAATTGATTGGGAAATTGCTAGCAAAGTACCTTGCTCAAACCATATGTTAAACATGATTTAATTGTTGCTTCTTTCTAGATAATTATATACTAGGCTTTAGATATAACTACTATATAATACCTTGGGTTTTCTTGTATTGTGCAAATTGGGAATTATTTTATTCCTTGGGCTCTATGCCTCAGCACAGTCATACTTTTCTAATAAAATTCTTAAGAAACTTGATTTGAAGAAGTGAATTCACATTCTTTCAGAGTGAAACCAGATTCCTTAGAGCCTTTTGCTGGAGCCAAAAATCATAATATCCTACTAGTATTCCCTATAGTAGTAGACAGAGAAAAGGCTTATAATAATTAGTCCATTATATTTTGAGCTGACCTAACAATAACTTTTATGAATGTAAACTGGTAGAACATATATGTATTTCTCAGTAATTTTAATTTGATATTCATTTATCTTATGAGACTTCATTTACAGCGAGGTATATCTTCCTATTAGGATAATTATTCATAATTATTACCATTCCTTGTCACCTCTCTTTCCCAATCTAAAGTGATAAGGAGTAAATTCCCCCCCCCCCAAATTATCCTGTGTATGTTACATTTTTCTTGTGCTGGTTATGTTTTTAATGAAACATTCTTTGTACCAATGCTTTTCTAAATTACAAGGATTGTGAGCTTAAAAGGCACATATGATAGAATGAATAGTTTTCTATGCAGAATTATTGAAAATACATTTATGCTGCTGTCATCAAAATTTGTTTTGGGATTTGTGTCATGTCTTAATATTATTGTGTTCTCATTTCTATCTAAGATTTCTGACATTTGAATGGAAATAATACCTTGTTAAAATTGTGTTACATACTTCTCTTTGGGTTGCTTTTGCCTGCAGAGTTTATCAGTTCTGCTTACTGAAGTCTTACTCATCTAAGTTATGAAATTGCCAAGGACTAGCACCCAGCCACAATGATGAAACTTAAAGAATATTTATTTTCTTGGATCACTCTTCAACTCTTATGAAATTATATGTTACTGTATTGGATTCAACCATCATGCTATTCAATTTGAGATTTTGCTATATGAGGCAAAAATTGGACTTTTGGGTTGTAAATTAACTCTGAGTTTTGATTCCAAGTATAAAAATTTAAAATCCCCACTATCTAATGTGTGCAATGAAATGCCAGGTGCTGCAAGTCTGGCAACATTCTTCAGGTGGTTATCTTTCCTGGGAAAGGTTGAGGGGACATTATTAGTATGGCTAAGGTAGGATTCTCTTGACTTGATTTCCTGAAGCCAAAAAATTTCCCATCTAGTTAATCATAAGCCTGTCTTCCATACTCTGTGAATAACGGGACAGTTTCCTACATTATTGTCTGTCAATTAACTTGTGCCTAAAGTTCCTGCTCTAACTCTGTCTCTTTTTTTCTCTTTAACAACAAATTTCTCTGTCAAAGAGGTCAGCCAGTGTAAGATTAAAAATTAATATCCAGTACTCCAAGTATTATATTTTTATAAGATTTATTAATAATAACTTGAAATAGAGGAAGTGATAGCCTTAGTAAAGAGAAGCTTCCCAGACCACATACATGGGAGAAGAGAGCGTGAGAACAGGGCCACACACACATTTATCTATACAACATAAGCATGCAACTTGGGGATGGAAAGGAAAGGGATGCTGGGTAATGTAGTTCAGGGGTACAAATTTCTATTTACACATTCCCCCCTGTGATCCTTTGGGAGATCAGTCTCCCCAAGGGATCATTTTAAACATAATCAACTGAAAATTTAAAAGATTTTTAACTAAAGGTATATACAATATTGCAACTTCTAGAGGGAAATTTCAATAATATGGGGATAAGAGGAAATAAAAGAGAAAAATAACAAAACCAGTGTTGGATGCATTGACAAAAAGCCAGTTCGGGGCAGTCCCCTTTGGCATAAGGGTGTACATTCAAAATAAATGCATTCAACCCCCCATAGTTCAAATTCACCATATCTCAAAGTTTACTCTGGATCTTTTGGTGCAGTGTGTGATCTCTGCAGACATTTTCATAGTGCCTTCTCCAAAAAGTTCACCTTCTGGATTCTGGGAGGTAGTCTCTTGTTCTAAATTGGGCTCAAATTTAAATCAAAGTTCACAACAATAGTCTCTCCCCTAACCCCAGGAGTATAATAACACATTCCCCCCCCTGAGGAGGATACAGGGATGCATATAGGAATCATGCAGGGATACACGGTTGAATCATATGGCATATGAATCAATTATCAAAAATATCAAAGAATCCAAAGAAATTAAAAAATAACCAATGAGTGAAATATAGAATATCAAAAGCAAGAAAAAATTCTAGGAAAATGGAAAAAAAATTCACAAATCACAACAGGTTCTTGTAGCGATCCATGTCCAATAAACCTGCAATGACAATCACTCAGTAACCCAGTTTAGCAGTCTGGTCTATAGTAAGTTGACACATCATGAAAGAAAATAGAAAAAAAGAGACTAGATCTTGAAACAAATGGGAAATAGCATTCCCTGGTATGAATCTTTTCTTCATTTTCCTGGATAATGGAGCCAGAACAATCAATTTTAGGTACTTGATAGAGAGTCTGGTACAAGGAAGTCTTGCATTTAACACATGTTCAACAGCTGCAACCTCGAGTCTCACATATGATCAAGTCCTTGCACTCTTAATGCAGAATGTCATCAATCCCCTTAGCATTGGTTTGGACTTTTTTACCTTTCATGCTCGTGTGGCACTTCGCAGGTCAACTTCTGTGCTCTTTTGTGGTCCATTTTCCTTGATTCAGACATATTCATCAATCAAAAGTCTCATATTATTCAAAAAACTAGTGGCAGGTTGCCATAGTCCAAAGCTTTTTGAGTAGGCATTTATGTTAGGCAAATGGACATCTTAGCTTATTCTATTGCAAAAATCAAAACAGTTAAAAATATTTTCAATCCTGGTGACATGTGTTTTAAGTATAAAAAATGAGAGAAAAATCAAATACTGTTTCGCACATGTAGGAAGAAAAACAAAAGTATTAAAAATATAAGAAATTTATATATTTCACAATCACAGATTATGCCATGATCCACAAATGAGGTAGATAAAGCAATGGAGGTATAGAAGCAATAATACATTCAGGAAAATAAAAAAAAAATTACAGAAGGCACATTAAGTCAGTATGGGTCACTAATACAGATTTTATTTTTTGAAGTAGTATATGTGTTGTCCTACAATGGTAATTGTTCAAGTACAAGGATCAACCAAATACTGTGTAACAAAATAGTACAGATTCAGCAAAAGGGAAGTCTTATCACAATCAATAGTCAAATACAATCAGTATAGGCAATTATTCATTATCAACACAAGGTACTTGTTTTACATGACTACAATGAATCCATAAGTCCCTCTCCCCAATTTTAATGGCTGTAATCAATATGGTGTAGTCCAGTGATGGGCAAACTATAGCCCACGGGCCAGATGTGCCTCCCTGAAATGTTCTATCCGGCCACATGACTTTATTCCTAATCCGACAAATACAATGAGTAGGATACAATACAATGAAACTTCGAAAGTGTTGCCTTAGAAACAGACTGACAGATGAGCATTTCCTTTCCTTTGGCCTCCTCTTTAAAAAGTTTGCCCATTACTGGTGTAGTTAATAGGACTTGGAATGGTCTGTCATAAGCAGGTTCAGTCGACCCAGAATGTTTGAAATTCTTTATGTATATGCTATCACCTGAGTTTAAATCATGAAGGGAGAAGTCTAAGGACCCTGCCTGAACAGCAGCTTCAGAGTCATGGAGTTCTCACAATTTCATTTATATGTGGCAATGGTTGTATCCCCTCATAACAATGACGTATAGGCAGGAGTAAATGGTTGTGCCAGAATAGGTGGATGTTCAAATAGCATCTCAAATTGTGAGATGTGTAAATCATCTGGGTTGGCTTCTGAGATAAAATAGGCCCAGAGGTAGAATTGCGGGCCATTTTAAATGAGTCTCAGTGCACAATTTGCCAATCATAGTTTTAAGTTCTTTATTATTTCAACATGGCTGGAGTTCTGGGGATGATATGGTGTATGAAATTTAGAAGTTATCCCCAAACATGAAGAAATTTGTGGTAAGTTTGAATCAGTAAAACGAGTTCCCCCTTCTGAATCAATACATGCTGGCAGGCCAAAACGAGGAATAATTTCTTTCAAAAGGACTTTGGCAACAAAAGCTGCTGTGGCCCAAGCAGTAGGAAATACTTCAGGCCACCTGGTCAGCTGATCGACTATGACCAGACAAAATTTATACTGTCTAGCTTTGGACATAGAGATAAAATCATTTTGTAAATGCACAAGTGGTGTGTAAGCAAAAGGACATCTACCAAAGGCTTTTCCATGAAAAGCATGCTGATTAAAGGCCTGGCAGGTAGGACAAGCTGTACATACTTTTGAGGTAATTGTAGTTATTCCAGCTGCTATCCATACTCTTTTAACAGAGTCCGCAAGGTGCCAAAATGACCATGTTTGTGGATTGAGTGACAAATTTGGTTATATAAAGTTCTAGGGAACAAGAGTTTGCTGTCTCATGATACTCATACCCCATTAATCTGTTTGGCTTTAAATTTTTTCTTCCATTTTTCTACTTCCTTGTCATTATAGGAAAGGAATAGATCTAAATCATCAGTAAATGTTAGTGCAAAATTAATTCAGGTTCTTCCAAGGCAGCTAGTTTGGCTGCAATATCTGCTTGGTTATTTCCCCTGGAGATGAAGTCAGTGCCACATGTGCATGCAGAGCAGTGAACAATAGCTATGACTTTGGGGAGCTGGAGGGCAGAAAGAATTTCAGTAATAAGGTCCGCGTTGGCAATACATTTTCCAGCTGATGTTAAGAATCCCTTTTGAAGCCATAGCATGCTGATGGCATGACATATGCCGAATGCGTAATGGGAGTCCATGTAAATTGTGACTCTCTTATTCTTTGTAGTGATATAGGCATGTTTCAAAACTGTGAGTTCTGCTTTGTGCGCTTGCATGTGAGGGTAAGGAAGCTGACCACAGAGTGACAATTTGGTAACTACCACAGCTCCAGTATAGTGCATGCCATCCCTTATAAACAAAGAACCATCTGTAAATAATCTTAAATCCGAATTATCCAAAGGGGGGGTGTCCAGTAAATCATTATGCGGTTTATCAGCAATGGACACTAAAGATGTTCAGTCATGTAAATGTTCTCTGGAAGTTGGCAAATCAGGGAGCAAGGTTGCAGGATTAAGAACTCCACAGTGTTTTAACATGATATGTTCATTATTCAATAGGGTTATCTTGTATCTCTTAATCCTTTGATTGATAAATGCCTGTGTCCTAAGTCTTAATAACAATGCCTTGACCTTGTGTAGGCACATTATGGCCAGAGGCCATTCTAATACTAGATTAGCAGATTTGGTTACTAATAAAGCCAAGGCACCTACTCCTTTAAGGCATAGTGGTACTCCTGAAGCTACTGGGTCAAGCTGGGCCAAATAGTAGGTTACTGGACATTGAGAAGGTCCCAAGAATTTAGTTAGAACACCTGAAACAACCCTTCTCTGTTCATGGATCTATAAAGTAAATGGTTTATCATAATTTGGGATGCTTAGAGCAGGGGCAGACAGGATAGCCTGTTTTAAATTTGAAAGAGCTGTCAGGTGTTCTATTTCCAATTTAAGTGGTTCTGGGACCGAGTTTTTTGTGAGTAATACAAGGGGCTTAGTGATTTCACCATAACAAGGGATCCATTGCTGACAAAATCCCATTGCTCCAAGAATCGCCTCAATTACTTTTTAGTGGTAGGAGTGCTTAATTTTTGGATACTTTCAATATGTTTAGGAGAAATAGAACAGGACTCAGCAGTTAAAATGAAACCCAAATAATTGCACTGTTGGGAGACACCACTGAACTTTGTCTTTGCAGATCTTGTGGCCTCTTTTATGTAGCTATAATTAGAGATGCTTGCTATCCTCTTGGCATGCTGTAGCATTTGATGAAACCAAGAGCAAATCATCCATATATTGCATTAAATGGCTGTATTTAAATTTAATGGCATCCACATCGGCAGTTAAGAACTGTGTAAAAAATGTAGGGCTTTCAATGAACTCTTTTTTTTTTAAATTTTAAACCCCTTAACTTCTGTGTATTGACTTATAGGTGGAAGATTGGTAAGGGTAGGCAATGGGGGTCAAGTGACCTGCCCAGGGTCACACAGCTGGGAAGTGTCTGAGGCCGGATTTGAACCTAGGACCTCCTGTCTCTAGGCCTGGCTCTCAATCCACTGAGCTACCCAGCTGCCCCTTTCAATGAACTCTTGGGGCAGATAAACCCAGGTCCCTAGGAACCTTTCTAGGTGAAAGCAAAGATATGCCTGGAATCCTCATATGTAGGTGTAGAAAAGAAAGCGGAGCAGAAGTCAACTACAGTTAAAGTATGTAGCTGTGCTAGGAATAGAAGAAATAATAGTGTTTAGGTTGGAAATTACATGGTGTCTCTTTTTTTCTTTTCTTTTTTTTTATTAGACATTTATTAATATTTGTTTTTAATCTGTTTACATACTTTATGCCCCTACTTTCCCCTTCACCCCCCGCTCTCCCCCCACCCATGGCCAACGCACATTTCCACTGGTTGTAACAAGTATCCTTGTTCAGGCTCTATTTCCCATTCATGTCCACCTCAGTCCATGCATTCAAGCAATTGTTTATCTTATATGTTTCCTCTCCTGCAGTCCTTCCTCTGAGTGTGGGTAGCATCTTTACCATAAATCCCTCAGAGCTGTCTTGTGTCATTGCAGTGCTGCTGGTACAGGAGCCCATTACATTTGATTTTACCATAGTATATCAGTCTCTGTGTACAATGTTCTTCTGGCTCTGCTCCTTTCGCTCTGCATCACTTCCTGGAGGTCTCTCCAATTTGCATGGAATTCCTCCAGTTTA